>NW_027278904.1:0-120000 GCF_046629955.1 Centroberyx affinis
TTCACTTTTGTGGTGAGCATAAGTGATATGTTTTACCTGCCTCCTCTGAAGGGCCCACTGGAGTTTCATGAAGCCAGGTCTGCTGTGTTTCCCTGTGTGTTATAGTTGTACATGACTCATTCCGCTGTAGTATTAGATCAAGCCCAAGAGAGTGCGGCTACACAGATGCATAAGGAATAAATGGGATACATGACTGCTGTAATGTTTCAATATCAAAAGTACCCTCTAGTGTGAGGACCATTTTCAGATTTCTGTTCTACTCTCCTACGCAGGCAGTGCTAATCACTAGCCTGGCAAGAGAATACCAATACATGCATAACTGCTCTTCTGATGACTTTGACACAAGTGAGCTGCTGCTGAATTACTAATGAAAATCAAACATTTATCTCTCAGAATGAAAGAGTTATATGAGCTTCAGTCGAGTCTTGTGTGGGTTGCTTATCTTTTACCTGGGCACTCAGAATCATTGATGCTTGTCCAGGCCTTGACTCTCTGTCTGGGCATCTGTCTAGCTTTCTCCCTTTTTTCTCTTTTTTCAATATTGTATGTTGTATTTAGTTTTGCAGTATTATAATCAAACAGAAGCCCAGACAGGCTCTTCTCCTTGCACTGACAACTGGTAACAGGTCACCTTTTCTGTCAGATGTGTTGAGTGGCAGACAGAGTCCAGTGTCAACGGCAATGGCATCAGTCATCTCTCAACACCTCAAGCCCTGCTCCCATTCCTTCCACCCACCTCACAACAGGTCTTTAGCTGGGTGGTCGGTTAGCTGGTCCATCCATGTGAAGGTCACCTGTATACCAAGATTGATTCTGTCAGCTTCCTCATGAATGTGTAATAGTCTGATGATGAGATGTATGGAGTGTGTGTGTGTTTGTGTGTGTGTGTGTGTGTGTGTGTGCGTGTGTGTGTGTGTCTGTGTGCGCGCACATATGTGTGCATACAAACAGTGTCAGCTGCTACTGTGCATACCTTATAATCTAAATGTTGCTCATAGCAGCGAAGCATGTGTGTCTATATATTTCCACATGTTCTATAAATCTGGTATTCAAGCCAATTTCTTACCTTCCTACTCCAAAGGATCATTCCTGTCAGGAAAACTCACACATGATGTGGTGGAACAAAAAACACCTTGATGATGGAGGACTCCCTTCCAAGGCAGGCCAGCAGGTGGTCCAATTAGGTGGCCCCATACTGAGAGGGAGGAACCAGTGAAACTTTTGATTGGATGGGCTGTGTGCTGTTATCATGAAGAGCAGTTTTTCATGTTCCGGGCTGAGAAGCTCTTAATGCAGAGCAGTGGTCATGGTATGATGTGATAATGTTGTCTAAAGGTCAAGGTAATGATACAAGTTAGAGGCAAGAGTAGAGTGAAAGTGCTCAGATGATGTGTTCTCCCCATCAAATAATCTTGAATCAATAGTGACAAGTTGGAGCATGGCAAATGATTCATAATCTATTGAAGACGTGTAGGTAGATATGAAGAGCATTAATGAAAGAATATGAATGTCTCTGTTCTTTAGATGTAATATGGATTTCACAGTTCATGAACTGTCTCTTGTACACCCAAGTACAATGAACACAATTATTAGAACTGACCAGGAATTTAAAAGTTTTATTCCAGAATTCTATATACTAGCGCAATGCCCGTTCAAAATAGGCGTAGGCTATCAGTCGCTTGCTTTGAGCTCCGCTGCTGCACAGAACGCTGTTCGCTTGTTTATTCAAAGTGTATTAATATTGAACGTGTCGCGTGTCCAATCCGACACTGTACATCCTTGAGTCCCCAGCAATACACCCGCCAAGTGTGAAGTAGATCGCGATATGCGAAGGACACACATACAGACAGAGATTCCTTGCTTTATAGTATGATTCCATGTGGGGGGAAAAAAATCATTATCTGAGGTTCATCATTCAATATCTCTTATATCTTATTTACTGTCCATTAAAAGGGTATCATAATTGGTTTTCACTTTGTTCTGTGTAAAAGCAGTTGCCAGGATTTATTAAAAAAAAATACATTCCAGTCTAAAAGAACTACCTAGTTATCAGACTCCTTTTTTTTCTCTGGGGGCCCTTTTTTAATTTTCTTATGAATGCTCCTCTTTTTCCATGGAATAATTTGGTTGTATTTCAATGCCCCACACCAGCCTTAACACCACCCACACCACGCTTCCACCCCACCCCTCCTCATTGGCACTGCTGCCCGCCACTGATTGCTCAGTGTCACCTCTCGGGTGCTTGCTGACATTTGCAGTGATTGATATGTCAGAGCGAGGGAAATAATGTGTCGCTTGTGAGGAGGAGGACAGCAACACAGGGGACACTGTGAACCACTCTGCCCCTCACTGGTGTCACACAGCGGTGCAAGAACCATGACTTGCGATGCTAACAAGCTTATGCTAAAGCTTTTTACAAAAGGATTTTGTCTAGACTAAATCCAATTGTGTGAAGAAAGACTTGTGGAATACAGGCTTGGCTTGTATATTTTAAGACGACTGAAATGGCCTTGATGATCAGTTTTGTCCTTTTAAGAGAATCCAAATCCAAATAGATGGAATTTGTTCCCTTTGGGACCAGCCTAGAGTGTACTGCTGTATGTGGATAAGACACAGTAATAATGTATTGTGTAATGTATTTGTGTAATAAACCTTATATCACTGTCTTTGTGGTCCAGGAGACCCAGGAGAATTTTCCAGGACTGGGCCAGAGGGAAGTCTGGGAGGAGCTGGGCAGTGGAGAAACAGAGGAGGGCAGCACCACAGATTGTGATGATGAAGATGGATGTCAAGCCTCAGGAGACGGCAAAGACAAGACTTGTAAGTAACACATGCACACACACACCTCACCCCCCCCTATTTCTTTTCCCCTTTCTAATTCAGTGCTTGACCTTGACTGGCAATGCTTTGAGCATTATTGGTTGCTTTAGTAATAAGCTCTAATCTGCAGCCGTCTTCCTCCACACCTTCTTATGAGATTGTTTTCAGGCCCACTCCTTTCAGCGCTCACCTTCCATACACAAATCCTTGCCATGAGTGGCAATACCTGTTCAACCCTCCAACTCATTCATTCTATTTCCAAATGTGTCTCATCTCATTTAATTGTTTTTGTGTGGGAGCTCCAATATCTAAATCAAGGACGAGTCTGCCTCTGAAAAGACAAGGCGTCCTGTCTCTTCTCTCCACCTGAGTCAGCCTTGAATTGTTGCTGAAGAACGCCACAAGGTCACCGTTCCATTCACTCTTCTATTCCGAGTGGAATTCACTTCAAACCCTTTCGACACTCTGCCATTCTCCCCTACTGTCTCTCTAGCAGCAGTATCCACGGAGCTAAAGCTAAGGTGGCAGCATAGGAGGCTGCTCTGAACCTGAGGCAACAGCCAGTCTACTCCAGTGCAGGAGGACACACACACACACACACACACACACACACACACACAAACACACACACACAGACATACACAGCAGTTAGGAGATGTTGGGGCTTGTGCTGGCTTTGATGAGAATCATTTGATCTCTTCCAGAACCATCCCAAGCTTCACCTTAATCATCCCTAATTATCATGTTGCTTTTTCCACCTACAGTCACAATGAGGACATGGAGAAGCACATGCAGAAGCACTTGCATGCATCCACACACACATGCAAGTGACAAATAGTAGCTGCAGGTGCTCGGTTAGGCAACAAGATTGTGGTTTATTACATGGCAGGGTAGCAATAAACTAGGATAAGGAAACACCATAAGGAAGACCATAAGGAAATACACTGAGACATGTGAGCAGGCAAACACAAGGGAGACAAGCCCAATGATGAGAGCCTCTCTGGGGAAAGCTCAGCGCCTCGGCTTCCCCTGCTGCAAGACTGCAAAAATGCTAGATGCTGACTCAGCAATCTCACCGGCGAGCACACCTACACATATAACATGCACCGTGTTTACTCAGTCCAACACAAATGCACACAAGCATTTGTGGAACATGGTGCAGTCTACATACATTGCTGCATGCATCATCACAAGTATGTAATCATGTATAGTAGACACCACTCACTCATTCCACTTGAGCGGTCAGTATAATTGCTGCGGAAATTAATTTTGGCAGGCTCTTTTGGACAAGACAACACATTTGCAGAAAAAACAAAGCCCTGCATTGGCTTCAGACTCTGTAGTGTGCACAAGTTTGCTGGTCAAAGTAGTCAAATTCTTCGCACACTATCCCCTGTTGCATGTCTACAATTAGTCTAAAATATAATGTGTTTGCTTGTGTTGCTTTTCCTCCTTCGGTTCATTGCCTTTGTTTATATCTTGATGCTGACATCTCATGCTATACTCTCCATCTTTCCTCCTGGTTTAATTTAGCAGAAAAACATACCATCTCCATTTTCTTCTTCTTTTCCTTTGTTTCAGCGCAAGATACAACCCATGCTTCTAAATATTCCCTTAGCCGCTCTTTCACCGTAGCCATTGTTGTTGTTGCTCTGAGTTTTGGTCACTGCTATTTCCGGTTTCCCTACCTTGCGGTTGCCTCATCTTTGCTGTCATTCCAACTTACACAACGGCGCAGTGAAACAAAAAGCTTTTTTCTGGTCATGGCATATTCCTACAGTTCACAGGACAGCACTGTAATAATGCAATGGTGGGTCAGATATCACACATTATCAGAATTGGAATTGAAGTACTACAGTAATAACAGTAATAGTATAAGTGGCCAATGCAAAGTTGTTACAAAGTATTACAGCACAAAAAAATCCCAGTATATGGTCTTAATCATTGAGGAATATGTGAAAAATAGAACGCACATGAATATCCTCTAAATTGACATGTAAGAGATGACACTATGGCTCAATGTTCTGTCAGCGTAGTTAAAAATACTGCTCTGGTTTTAGCGCAGGACAGCAGGAAGACTATCCACACCACAGTGCAGCTAATACACCAATCAATAGCCATTACATTCCCAGTTACGCACCCGCCCCGCCCAGCCCCGTTCTGCCCCGCTCCTCCCAGCGATGTGGATACCACACACTCCAGCCTTTCTTAGAGCTCTGACAGCAGCACCCGCAACCCAACAGCAGGGGATAATCAATCAAAACCACTGTCTGAGATTTACAGAACAAAACCCATTAGTCAGTGCTCAAAGTACAGAACCATATCCTGTAGAGCTCTGCTGTCTGTTCAACACTGTCCTTTAGCTTTCAACACAGTGCTCATCATCCAGTACCAACAAATCTGAACTTTGATGCTGCTTGGAAAGAAGATGTTAGGCCAATTGGCATCAATAAAGAGTGATTAACTTAATGCCTGTGTGGGTTTTAGTATATTAAAGGGGGAATACACTGTAAAACAGATGTGTTACATGTTGGTTGTAAACAAGAGTGTCTCAAAGATAAAGACAACAGAGCCCTGACTGTCTTGATGATGTCATCAAAAGACAAATCTGGGAAGTTCCCCATTCACAGTGAGTGGGAGACCCATTTTGTTGACACAGTGACAGAATACAGTATGTTTTTACAGGGTTATGGGCACATCCTCTGGTTCAGAGGTCAGTTGGATGAAAAACCCAATAAATATGGGTCTTTAAAATCACTTTCCAATATATTGTCAATGGATTAACTGTCAATGGCATCTCAGTTTACAGACTTGATTCTCCGGTTTCTACATTCCCTTTATGTGTTTGCATTACACAAATATTGGTTGAACTGTTTTTAATTATAGAAACAACATTTGTTATGGCATCTGTTAAAGAAATTCCCTTTAACTGGGCAATGGTGGTAATATAGGGCTGTAGGCTTCTTTACAAGGTTTCTTTTCCCTTCCATCTGTAATCTGTATTTGTTTGCCTCTATGTAGCTGTGGCAGAGCTCCCAAGGTCCATGTTAAAAGGGGGCATGACCGCCTGCTGACTGTCCCTGCTGCTAAGACAGAGACTTCATTACCAAGCTAATGAACAGCACTAATCTGCAGAGAACACTCTCACTCACTGTCTCTATCTTCTCTCTGATGTGATGGAGCTGCTGCGTGGATTACTAAAGAGACAGGTTACATGTATGCATCCTCAGATTTTATGGCCTCTTGCATAATTTAAGCATGTTCAAGAATGCAGATACAGATGCTACATGCTACATACATACTTAGGGAAACAATGGACAATAGACAACAATCAACATGGCAAAATGTTAGAAAAGTCTAATTCTTTGCAAAACACTCATATTTTCTCTCCACCATTGGCAGAAAGTGTGAGTACACATACAGTCTGATTGTGTGATGTCATGCCTGTTTGATCTCGGGTGCAGATCCTGCCCCTCTCGCCTGGAGACATGCTAGCGTGCGCTGTGTGCCAACTAAACTGGGCCTGGTCATGTACGAACCGCCGTGACCACAGCTGTGAACAGGAGCATAAATCAGCAAATCTTTAACAAGCCATATCTTCCCTCTACCCTGCAGCCATGAGGGCCTCTACTGTGGCACATTGTGTGGCGTGACTATGGCTTATTAACTGTAATAGCCAGGGAACACTTATGGCTGCTCCTTCCAAAAGGGCTATTCATTTGTAGCTAGCTAATTAGCGTATTAACCGCTAAAGGATCCACAATGGCACATTAGACCACTATCTCTCCATTAGGAAGAGAGAGGAGTCTCCACATGTCTGTGCATCTTAAAGGGTGGTCCAGCACTTTATTTCTCCGTCTGCCTGCTGCCGTGAGTCCAGCAGTCTTGTCTGAGTCTCTGGCTCTAGTGAAGTAGGAACTGTACTTTCTTTTCTGGCCTTTTGGGCAGATCTTCAAAAACAGACAGGCCTATCCAGGAGAAAATATGTTATTTCTATGATATTAAAAGTGCAGCAGAAGCTGGAAGTTTTCTTTTTGTTCTCATGAAATCTAGAGGGAGTTTAAGGTGGAATGTGGGAGATAAAAGATTTTATTGCCTTTTTCCCCCCTCTGCCTTTTTTGGTCGACTGCAGTATATTGTTGTTTGTGTTGCCGTTGAGGCAATATCCCTGGCAAAGGTGTGAGAAGTCATAAAAACAAAAAGGGGAGAAAGCAGGTTATCCATCTCGGAGGAGGAGGAGAAGGAAATGCATGGATAAACACTTCCTGCGATTGGGCCGTAGGGGGTGTGCAGCAAAAAAGTGTGAAGCGTGCAGCCATGAAAGTACAATTCTCTTTTGGTAGCAAACACCATCTGTCAGGAACACTAGTGAGCTCATCAAGAAAAGTGAAGACACCCCCGGCATTGCTCACACACTCCTGCAGTTCAGTGGCTAAGCCTGTCTGTTAGCATGAAGCCACGAGTAATAACTGTTTTGCTCTGTCACCCTATCATAGAACATAATTATCTAAGTATGGCAAGATGGATAGTTTTAAGAGTGGATAAACATGTGGACGGATGGATGAAATTGAGACTGTGCATTGTGTGTATGTGGGGGGTGGCTGGTGCTTCTGCTACTCTTAAACAGAAGAGCAGATATATTATTTTTGCCCTCATACAGAGGAAACAACAAGTTGTTAGCTCAAGTGTGTGTGTGTGTGTGTGTGTGTGTGTGTGTGTGTGTGTGTGTGTAAGGGCTGACCGCTAGGAACACAGACTCTGTCCCTTGTGGTCCCTACAGCAGTGTTCCTAGACCCACAGCTGCTAGGTTTGTGGGGAAAAAAAATCTCAGAACATGGACAGAATATGAATTGTATGTTGTACTGTGCACTAAAATAATGTAGTACTGAGTGTGTGTGGGTGTGTGAGAGAAAACACACACACACACACACACACACACACACACACACACACATTCAGAGACATGGGCTGGTGGGTCAGTGTGGCATTAGAAGGGCCTAGTCAGCAGGTTTTGTATTGAAGGGCTGAAGGGCATCAGAGCAAACTGTGTGTGTTCCATACCCATTACTGCCCACTAGCCTACTGTTCACCATGTGAGTCTCTCTCTCTCTCTCTCACACACACACACACACACACACACACACACCTACTCACTACCACATTATTTCAGCCATGATGATTGGATCAACATTGATTTTTAATTTTTTTTTCCTATGTATGTGCCATGGTGTGTGACACAGTTTTACACATTAAACGTGTCCTGTCTCCAGCAGTGGAGGCTCCAGAAAAATAGGTATTATTATATAGATATTTATATATCTATGACCCTGAATCTGACCTCAGCTCTCCCCAGGATCTTAAACCAGGGACTCATCTTAGACATAGCAGCCTAATTAGGTTCCTGTGTTGCTAGTGTGCTTGCATCTGAGTGTCGTGGAGATAACTTCTTTCCAAAGACTATAAGGCCGCAAAGGTGCGCGGCAGCTGTTCTCCCTGGCAGGGGAAGAGCATTCCTGATGTGAATGGCTGCCTGGGCAGGATATGGCCAACCTGCTCCAGTGTTAGCAGGATTATTCTGGATCGGTCCCAAGCCCACTACAGCCCGCTGCTCCCCTGGACCCAGCACGCACCTGCCTTTCATGTTGGAGGACTTGCAAGAGGGAGAGAAGTGTGGAGATTAAGAGAGAAGTGCTATAGGTTAGGGTCTGAGGAGGACCGGCTGTATGGTAACATAAAAGTGGAGGGGGTGAAAGAGAGGTGAGGCAGAGAGAAGAGACAGCGTAGGGGTGAAGGGGCAGGACAAACTTCGAGACATGAAAGATAAAGTAATGGAGGGGTAATACTGCGGAGCTGTATGATATGAGTAGAGATCTTGTGAGGGGAAGTTACAAGAGGCACTGAGGCATGTGAGTGGGGCTGACGTGAGAACGGAAGGTTAAGGGCTGAGGATCAGAGGACACGATTGCAACATACAAACCTATGATTCAATCTAACGTGAGAGAGGAGGGTTAGGAGGGCGGGTAGAGGGATTTGGTGCTTGTGTGCTCTGCCAGGCCGGGTCGAACCAATCCACCCCTCCGTCTTTCCATCCTAGGTCCCGGGCTGAGTTGTTGGCCCCATGGGACTGGCGTGTGTAGAGGCCGGCTGGCCGGCAGATGTAGTGGCTGTGTCCCGGCGCGGATATTACCAGCAGGACTGCCATTTCCCTTAGCCTTTCATCTGGAGCTCAAGGGGCTGAGGAAGAGCTCCCCAGGGCAGAGTATGGTAGGACAAGAGGGGACAGGAGGATCAGAGATGGCTTTGGCTGGGCTGGAAGCTGGTCTGGGTTGGGGATGGATGTGGCAGGAGTGAGTCACAGTTTCACTCTGCAAGATGTGCAAACTCATCTCTTTTGTCTATCTGACCTTTTGCATGGAGTTGCGTGACTTTCCCTGTATTTGTTTTGACACAAACTATGATTCATACTGAGGAGTTTCAAATTTAACTATGAAACGAATATGGGGAATGACGCCCACAGTACAGAGCATTCAGAGGGCTAATCATGTAGACTAATATCTGCTCAAACCCCTTTGTCAGCACTCAAACCAGCCGACAGCTATTCCGTTTAATGATAATCACTGTATCACACGTTCTTTATCGTGCACATCAGCATTTGTGATCAACCGTCTTTCCCATTTTCCCACTGCCCCCATCCATCCCTTTTTATACCATCATCCGCCTTGCCTCTCAGCGGGCTCTATTTTCTGACTAGCTTGGCATATTCTGCCCTGTGGTTTTTATGGCAGTTTGAGAGCGTATTAGCTTGAAGGGCTCCCTAGGCACGCGGTCATCAGAGAAGGAGAATGGTTTTCATTAGCCGGCATCATCATTTCCTCTCTAAGCAGTATCAGTGAGGCCTTAATGGTTGAGCCACTCCAGCACACCTCTGGGATCCTGAGCTGGGAAACACTAAGAATCCCTGGTGTCTCAACAGGTTATAAACCAGAGGAAGTATTGGGAGTCAAGTACCTAGACAGTTAGTGAAAATGATATGTAGAACTCAGCATTTGGTTTGGTAGCTATGACGTTTACTAGCATAGACGAGAAATGGTAGTGAGTCAATGTCTTGTTATCCTAACCACATAAAAGTCTGAAGTACCACAGCAGCAGCTCTTATCCACAGATTTCACAAGAAAACCTCATGTGCAGATTTCCAAGCAGTAAATGGCATTTTAAAGATGGTTAAAAACAGTGTTCAGACTCATAACCTATTCTTTATTGAAATCTGCAAATTCAGAGGATATGACTTTGAGTTTTATTGTGTGCATAACCCTCCACCCTCCCACCGGCATGCACATGCATATACTGGCACACTGGCATAACAAGCTATTGAGGTGTCATTGGGACCAGGCCTCATCAGTATTCAGTGAATCCACAAGGAAATCTTTTGTTGCTGGCCACACACACCTAATTATATTAGCATTATCGACAGACAGACCTAGGGCTCAGGGGGCTTGGAGATGGCCCCAGTTTACTTAAACGGGCCTGGGCCTACTCCTTCATCAGTCCCCCAGTCCAGGCCTCTCTGCTGGGGGTAGGGATGGGGGGAGTGTTGGGTGAGTGACCCCCTTGACCCTCCTGAGGCTGGAGCCCAGCCCTGGCTACTAACACAGGGACAGGCATTCCTGCTGTAACGCAGCACTGAGCAAATAAAGGCAGACATTCCACTGATATTGAAAAATACAGTAGGAGGATAAGCAGGGATGAGTCTGATCCTCTTCGTCTCAGCTCAGCCTGGCATGCAGGGGGAAACTAAGTGAGGAGAGAAAGAGAGAAAGCATGGAAGGACATCAGGTGGGTTTTTCCCTCTCTTTCATTCTCTCTCTCTCTCTCTTGCTCTGTCTGTCTCTCTCTTTCTCTCTCTCTCTCTCTCTCTCTCACACACACACACACAGACACACATGCAAACACAAGCACACATATGCCAAGGCCTTGCATGTCTGTTGGTACTTAGGATGTGATACATGCAATCAAGCTATACCATAGGCATGATATTGTAACTATCATAAACAGCAGCTAGAGTCACAAAATTATGTATTCAAAATGAATCAGCCTGAGTTACTAGTCTGTCGTGCTACAAACTCTGCAACTCCAACAAACCAGAGACACCCCACAGATGTGAACTTTTGTTTTAAAGCAAAACCACTGTCAAAGTATCTGCTCTAGATAGCAAAAGTGCATTAGTATTGCATGAGTGGTCAGATAATGGAGGTTGGTAGCAATGAGCCAATTTTTGTATCGACTGTGTGTATGGGTGTGTGTATGTGTGAAAGAGACTGCGCATGCAAGACAAGTCACTTCATTAAAGGCCTATCCTATTGACCAGCGGTGAGGGCGACAAAGCCCTTCTCTCTTATCCATAATTGATGTGGCAATTAGAGCTGAACCTGGAACAGAGTGGCAGGCCAGAGGACTGGCGGGGTGCTGACCTCTCACTGCTTCAGCTGATTGCAGATCAGATAAGCATGGCCACTGACAGTGTGTTTAGTGCAGAGTTGTAAGTAATCTGATTCTAAAACTGCAGTCGGCAGTTATGTAACCAAGCAAGAGTTTATATCAAACCATTTGACTCAACCGCAAAAAAATCAAACATTTATAACATCACAGCAAGATTTTTTTTTTCAAACCCACACAGACTGCTGAAAGCACTTTGAAGTTGAAAAAGTGAGCATCACTTAGATCAGTTAAATCCAGTGGAGGAAGGTCACTGGCACAATGAAAGGCTGCATCCCATCCTTAGCATCTGTACTGCTGCTACTCGCTGTTGTAGAGCCAAAGGCAGCCTAATAACAGTTTACTCACACCAAAGCCTCTTTTCCGCACTTCAGCCCTGACAGCCCTTAGTGTCACTTGCACAGCAACACCAAGTTAACGCTATCACTGAATGTCTCATTACACTCGTGTCACACCAGTCAAGACTACACACTCTGTGAATGTATTTGAGAGAGGATGAGAGAGGGAGAGAGGGAGTACAGGTGAAAGCATTCATCTTGAGACTTCTGTATTGATTGGCTGATTCCAAGAGAATAGCTGAAACAAATTACAGTGCAGGTGAGTGTGTGGGCGAGAGGGGAGAGTTGCAGGTGTGAAACGTAACGTCAGGAGACACACACACACACAGTGACACCTGATAGAGTGTCTCTGAGTGGTTCCTGCTGTGCACTCCTTCCTGACTTTAATGGATGGTGGTGATGAAGTGTGTGTGTGTGTGTGTGTGTGAGAGGGAGAGAGAGCGAGAGAGAGAGACAGAGAGACATAGAGTTAGAATGAGTTCCTATCTCTATGTCCTTCACGCTTGTCCGTCTACAAGGACAACTTGACACCTGCCAATGCAATGAGGCATCTGGTATATGTGTGCATGCATGCGTGCATGTGTGTGGATGGGTGTGTGAACACTCATATCAGTTCGTCAAAATGGGTTTTCTATTGGGGATAGTGGTGCGTATGTGTGTGTGTGATGGGGGAGTTGTACAGGGCCCCTAACTCCTCTCTCACATAGAGGCTGCTTTCTCCTCAGGGTTCCCCTCCATCTTGAGGTTCTGTCACATCGACTGGTGGAGGTCACTGTCCTCCCAGGGCCCCTTTTGCCTGTGTGTGTGTGTGTGTGTGTGTGTGTGTGTGTGTGTGTGTGTGTGTGTGTGTGTGTGTGTGTAGGGGAGTAAATCTTAATCCTCTATACCCCAGTACAGCCAAGAAGCGTACCAGGCAGATTCCATTCCTCTGGTCTCTGCTGCGGAGTTGCCATGCTGCTATGCCTGTTGCTAGGTTAGCTGTAGGCTAGGATGTGTACCCCACTGGTGCCCCTGTATTTTTGTGCCCCCTTTACCCTTGGAGTGGCCTGCCAGAGACCCCGTACCAGCCTTGGATTCCCTACACAGGTTGCCTGTGAACCAGGGGGATAGTTCCCAGAGAAGTGTGTGTGTGGGTGTGTGTGGTGTGTGTTTGTGTAGAACCAGTGTGTTCCTCAGAATACAGAATAGGGAGATTAGTTTGAAGGAGAGAGGAACCCCTGCCTGACATGGCACCACATAAAGAGTGAGTTGTGGACAAAAACAGCACAGAGATGGATGGCCTGTAATGAACTGTGTGAATTTGTTCTCCCACCCTCGCCCCCCTTTGGAAGAAAGTTTAGTGTGAAAAGAGATAAAGAATGGCGGGGTGAGTGTTTGGGAAGGTGTGTGTGTGTGTGAGGAACCTTAAAACAGATGGGACCCAAAGAGCCTTAGCATTCTCCAGCTCTAGGAAACGCTGTCAGGGCGCCCTTGATCCATAGACACCTAGACCAGCATCAGTCTTTTATCGGTCTTTGTTTCTCCAAAGGCCTGATCGAAGGCAGACTGATGGCTCTGTGCCTCAGTAATGCTGAAAGAGGGCATTGTCCATGCAACTTGCTTAACTCGCTTGCTTATGTCTGTCCATCAGTGTTAATGATGATGTTGCTCCCACTGAGGAACATTGGTCACTGTGGGGTGTTTCTTTTAAGTAGGCGTCTATGCACTCCTCAATGAGATCCATATTACAGGACTTCAGGGATTCCCCAGAAGAGGGCCAGCACACAAAACAGGCAGCCCAGTGTCTGCTGCTTATCCACACTATGTAGTAAAAAGAAGTTTGTTAAGGTAAAATCTACAGGCCTAAAAAAGAATTAGATTATAATACATAGTATCTACGTATTGTATATAGTAAAAGAGAGGAGTGGGACCGCGTACCATGTTTTCGTGTCTCCTCTCTGTCTTCACTCTGGGCGTCGAGAGCTTCTTGCCAGTACAGAATGAGGGATAGATGATAGGTAGAAGCCCTGCAAACATCTGCCAAAGGTCACTCATCAGGTTGGCTCAGAAGAGGCTGCTCTATCTGTGTTAATGACAGCGACTAATTTTACAAGTCATTTTCAGTGGCTTTGGGGCATCTGAAAACAGCGAGTTCCAAGGACATATTGGCTATTACATAAAGATCTCGTTTTACAGCAAATAAGGATTGATCTAGCCAATCAACAGTGTCATTACTCAGCCAGTTGGCAGAGCTGTCGTGTTTCCGAATCGTGGTAGAAGAGGGGGGAAGAGGAACAGTTGGCTAGACTGTACTTCTGTTGTCTCTGAGACGCGCTCGCTGGCCTCGACCTCAAAGTGGAACCAAGCACACGCTATGGAGAGAGGCGACTGGCTAATCACATTCTCGTCACACTACATAACTCAGTGTGTATGCCCAGACAAATTGTGTGTGTGTGTGTGTGTGTGTGTGCGTGTAGGCGTGTGTGCATTATGTGCATGCACCGTGAGCGTGTGTAAATGTGTGTGCCGGTGTACATGCTTGTGCAAATGAAATAATAGTTCTTGTGTCAGAGGTCACCCCTGTTAATCAAGCGTCCCCGCGAGGCAGATCCAGTGGCCTTGTCAAAACCCACGCCCATCAACTGCTTTACAGCCCCCTCCAGCACCTCTCCCATCTCCTTCCAACCGCTCAGCGGGGAGAAGACCCTCGAGGTCAAGGCAGAGGCGTGAGGAAAGAGGGAGGGAGACAGCGAGAAAGACAGAGAGGAGGAGAAAAGTACTGACCTCCACTCACCTCTACCGCACTCTCTTTCTGTGCCACGCCACAAATCAAACCTCCACCTGCTGGCTCTTTATAATGGTGCGCAGCAGGCAGAGGAGCTAAAACTGCCACAGCTGTACAAAGGCCCAGGTTAAAGAGGTTGAATTGTTATATTTACACATGTAACTTCTATGTGGGGTTTTAAGTCACACTGTACAAATGTGTAGCTGAGGAAGCTACACAGGCAGTGAGGTGCGCTGTCAGTAGAGTGAGAAGCAACAACACACAAATCTCTGCCTAATTTAACTCAATGAAATAGAATTGAAGGTTGTAACCAGGTCCAAGGTTGTGTATTTGAAATGTTGCCATTTCTTTCGTAATGTCTTTTTAGCCAGACTCCTCTGCTCTGAATAGAATATAATAGAGTAGAATAGAACACAAAGCTATTTGTTTGTGGTACACCAAATCAATGCTCAGTCTGGAAAAGTCTGCCTAGTCATCTAGATAGCAGATAGTGTGACAACTTGCTAAGCCCCAGTATACAGTAGCACCATTCCTCACTGGATTACTGAACTGTAGCTAGTATTCAGCCAAGAGCGCCATGCGCACACACACACACACACACACACAGATAGACCTGAGTTGCCTGGGTCAAGTCTGTTAGCCGTTCGATTTGTCCCTCAATAAACTCCCTGCCCAGTTCTCTCCTTGCTTGTCACAAACACTGCCAAGGCTGTCCATCTCTGTGTGTGTGTGAGTATGCATTCGTGCGTGCACGTGTGTTGTGTGCATTCATATGTGTGTGTGTGTGTGTGTGTATTCTGTGTCTGTGCATTACGTAGTGTTTATGAGGAAAAGAGAGAGAGACTAAATCTTATCAGTGGAGGACAGAGGGAGGATTGTTTGAGAACAGTTTGCTTCTTCGCTTTGCATAGGTTTGAGGATTTAAATTAATCTCTGTGGCAGCAGTGGCTATGTGCTGGCAAACAGAAAGACAGAGAGAGAAAGAGAGAAAAGGAGAGAGAGGGTGAGGGAAGAGTGTAGCGGTGGAGAACTGGCATGGTTGCCCGGAGAACCATCATGCAATTTGCTATCCCTCAGATGTTTTCCAAAAAAAACGATGGCCAAGGCTTTTGTTATTCCTCCCACCCACCTTCCAACCCCTCTTCCTCTCTCTCTCTCTCTCTCTCTCTCTCTCCTCCCATCCCTCCTTCCTCTTGGCCAGTGCCTGAGGTCCACCTCTTCTTCAGTGCTGTGGCCAGGCTTGTTAGAAGCAGCTGTTGTGCTCCTTGGCCAGAGGGAAACGAGGCTCCTCCAACCACGCAATCCTGCCCATCTGGAGAGGCATTAGTGGCCATGGACGCTCTGGACAACTTCTCACACACTCAGCCAACCCAGAGGTCAACAAGGTGGCATGAGGCTGGCTGGGTTATGTGTTGGGTTATCTGTCTTTTGTTTTTGAGTGAACTTGACATTTAGTTGTCTATGTGTATCTGTGTATGTGTAGTTATGGAGGTACATTAACAACTTGCATATCAGAAGAAGAATGAGTATTTGGTGCCTTTTGCCTTCAGAGACTAGAGACCCTCTTACAAATTAACATGTCCCCCCCCTCGCTGTCTACTCCTGTCTTTAGAGACAAATGAATGGTACCACTACTCATAGGCCCAGAATACACACATATACACACACATTCACACACGTCTTCCCGGACATGAGGTCTGTGGTTAGCTTTCCGTGGCCTTGAGATCTCTGAGTCATATTTGTCTGTCTGTCCTCCCTCCCCCTTTCTTTGTTTTTCTTTATCACCCCCCATATCCTTCCCGCATTTCCAACAGTTTCCACAGCCTAAGGTGAAGGTTTTTACCTATGTCAGTTCAAATCAAATTTGTAATTTTCTGGTGGAGATACATATTTCACTGATCATTTGTTGCAATAGGAATAGCATGTCAGTGAAGTCGTTTGAGGTGAAATTGATTCTGTCTCCCCTGCTGTGAGTGACGATGCATATTCAGCCTCATACTGAAAAGCCAAAATAAATATTTGTGCACTGTTTTCATCTTCTAACCCTCTACGTCATCCCTCACTCTCTCTCTTTCTGTTTCCCACCCTCTGTTTTTCTGTCTTGCTTGCTCTCCCTACTTCTCCCTTCTTCGCTCCCTCCACATTTGGGGGATTTACACATGAGCCAGCTTATGAAGCACGGCTTATCTGCTAACATGGCATCATTGTGACCACAACAACATGACATTCCATTATTCATCTGTCCCCCCATTTCTTGATTTCTTTGTGCCTCAAGTTGTTGCATGCTTTTAGAGACTTAGTGTGTGTACACAACCATTTTGATACACTTCTTTTTCTCAGCTCATAAATTGATTTTGCTTCACGGCAAAGTTCCTATAGTCCCATTTACAGCTTTTCATTTATAAGATGCATCTTCTCAACATATGTGCTTCAGAGGAGGCTCTTGGCAACCTAAATCTAACTTCTAGAGAAATTCACAATTTCCTCTGTCAGCCTCTTCTCTCAGACACGACCACATAAGAGGCTTTTGTAGGGAAACAGCTCAGCTGACAGAGTAGAAACGTCTGGGAAAGGGCCTTGTCATGGCAGTAGGCTTCTGCTCATATCCGAGACCTGTCTTTCAGGCTTAGACCATTTTATGTCAAGGTCTGGTCTTTTTCTTCTGTGCTGTGCCCATATGGAAAAAATACATTTCACATGTACTTCAGAATATGTTTAAAGATATGTTTCAAAGTCAGACGTATTTATAAAATGTATCTGCAGTGTCGATATTTCTAAACAATTTCTGAAGTGAAGTGGATTTTTTACAGTATGGGTGTGTACTGCTGTCTGAAACCAATCTGGTTTAGTGAGTGGAGCGTTGTGCACGTGTGTGTGCATGTTTGTGTGTGGATGTGTCTGTGCATGTGTGCAGTGGTGTTTGGATCTTGTGTCTGTGTCATCTTACATTGTGTCATAAAGTGAAAAACAATGAGTAGTTTTCTTAAAACTACTGATACTGATACTCTGATGAGCAGCAGGAAACAAGTTCTACGCTATAGTAGAATATCTAGAATACATAGCACACCTGCCTCACACTAATCGACCATTGCACCTGGTTCTTAAGTATCAAATGTTGCCAAATGCCATGAGACACAACTGCCCAAATTATGGCTCACATGCTGTATGTAGAAAATGTTTTCAGGTGCCCTATTTTGAAATAATGCAACTCCTTTGGTCTGACAGAAACCAGCATTAGCTGTATGTTTACCCAGAGGAAATTAATTGTTATGCACAGCAGAAATTTCCATTTTGTCTTCTGTCAGCTTGGCGGTATAATTTAGCATGATCCCAAGCATGTGCAAAACTTCCTTTTGTAAGTTTCTTCTTTCAGTTTGGAAGCGAAACATATATCAAAAATACTGGTGTAGCATCTAAGTCTAAAAATACAGTATATGCCTTTGCGAAGGGGAGGGAGGGTGCAGGGGAGCAGCCCACGCGTTATCATCCTGATCAAAGATACTAGTTGCTGGGGAAGGGAGGAACAGCGTGGGGGAGATGATTTGCTCGTTGAGGGACTCAGCTTACTGGGTATTGACGCTCAGCTCTGTAACTTTTTTTTTTATTTTTTATTTTTTTACTTCATTTCATTTTATTGTTTCCAATTTCATTTTATCTCCTAGTTCAAAAAGCATTGTAGCACCATGCATTCCCCCAGTGTCTACCCTATATGAGGAAGATTCTGTAACTAGCTGGCACTACTGTAGTCTACACTGTAATTGGTTGCTCTGGCAAGTGCTATGCTCCATCAATTAGCCAGTTGGTTAGCTGCAGCAGAGTAGTATTAGTGTTGTTCTGGCCCATTCAAGTGCTGCTTTCTGACATCTCCCTAATGAGATGCAGCCCATTTCCATTGAAACAATAACAGCAATCTGATTTGGGATAAATGATGTCTTTGTCTATTGTCTGCTGGAACAACAAAAACCATTGGCACAAGAAACACTTCTCTCTCCCTAGAGCTCTGCCTAGCCCTATTCACACACGCATACAGATACAGATAGTCACATACACATGCAAACACAAGTGCGCGGTAGGGATGGGTCAATATGCATTCTCAGTGCTATGAAAGAATGTATTCGTAGATTTATGTATCTGACCAAGCCAGGTGTGAAAGAAAATAAAATCCATATTGGAAAGATAGCTTGAAAAGAGTGATAACTTTTAGTCCTTGAGGTTGGGGCGTAGGAGATTGAGCGAGGTATCCAAAGCTCTTGCACATTGTGCTATGAATTTTTGTGTTTTATACAGTAAGAGTGTAATATCCAGTACACTCTTACCACACACCTGCCTGCCAAGTTGTCTGGAGGCCAAGGCACCACACAGAGGAGGTTTTAGCTGTCTTGAAGCCTTTTATTAGACAGCTGAGTTCCAGACAGATTGGGCTGAACACACACACACACACACACACACACACACACACATACACACAGACTGTTTGGAGTCATCATTGCGGGCTTGGTCTGTATGTGTGGCAGTGACAGCTTAAAGAGAAGGTTTGACACTGTACTGGGCTTTAGTCCACAGTGTGGCAGACCCGATGCCCTGATAAGTGGCTTACCCCCCCCCCTGCCACCACACACACACACACACACAAACACACTCATTCTCTCCGTCCCCCTCTCTCTTTCTCTTTCCTTTGGCATCAGCCCCCTCTTCCCTCTCCTAACTCCCTAGATATTGTCTTCTAACCATTTCACACAAGGCTTGCAGAGACCTCTGAAACTCCAACACACAGATACAAAGTGAATATGTGACAATTACGCGGTCTTAGCGATGCAGCCAGTGGATTTAGGTGTTAATTGGGAACTGGGAGAGTGTATGTGTGTGTGGTGCACGTTCTGTGCCTAGGGTTGTAATCTCTCTGTAATCCATTGTTGTACGGAACTGGGCCGGGCCGGGCCGGGATCCTTGTCGCTCCTGGGAGAGGAGAGAAGGAATCAATTTCCTTCTCTCCTGTCACACACTGTCACGACCCAGAGGCAAAGGGGACGGTGAGAGGAAAAAAGATACAGAGAGAAAGAGGGAGCCACGCTTCAAAAGCAGGGCGAGGGGAAACATGAGGACAGGAGTGATCAGGATCAAGTGAGGATAGAAAAGAGAGAGACTGGAAGAACAGTGAGGGATGGACGACAAGAGTGAAGTCTTTCTGCGAGGCTGGGATTTCACTGATGTCAGCAGGAAAGTTTGTGTGTGTGTGTGTGTGTGTGTGTGTATAATCTATGTGTGTGTTTGTGGTGAATGTGATGAAATACGTGCTTAATGTCTGCCCTGTCTGCCCTACCCCCCATTGGGCTGATTTATCTCTGATTGGCTGCAATGACACTCTGAGGGCTGTCCATCATCTGCTCCTGGAGATTAGACAGCCAGTCAGCCCTCCATCATGGTGTGTGTGTGTGTGTGTGTGTGTGTGTGTGTGTGTGTTGGGGGGAGGTGGGGTCAGTTGCTTTTTCACTTGGGGCTGAATAGCACTGGCACAGGCTTGATGTCTGTAGCTGTGTGACAAAAGAGAGTGTGACAGTGAGTAGGTAGCTGAGGACTAGAACTGAGGAACAGTTTTAATTTTTGTGGCAGCGACACTGTAGATGCAGGTTCCATAAAAGCCCCGTTAAGTGATCTGAAAAACAATTGGCAATTTCTTTTTAAAGCAACCTTTGAAACAAATTAGTGGTTTAAAAGGGAAAATTGTTGTAACAGCTGGATACTGCTGACTGAAACGGGCACAGCTGTGCATCTTCCGCTGCACATATGAACCTCAGATTCATTGGGATTGTTACAGATGGACATAATCGTACATCATTGTTTTAATTGGAGTTTTTTTTAAATGGGGTGACAGGAATAAGGATGGGGTGATGATGTAGCAAGAGGGGGCCCGGCATACAATACAAGTTGAAGATTACAAGGACACTGCTTTAAAGTACTCTGATACCACAATGAGTCAGACCATTAATCTCTCTCTCCCTCTCTCTCTCCCTCTCTCCCTCTCTCTCTCTCTCTCTCTCTCAGCACATACGGCCAGCGATGGGAAGCCCGCAGGGAGACAGCCTGGAGGTGACGGCCCACATGAGAGCCCGCAGAAGCCCCCCGTGGTGAGGGTGAGAGGAGGCTCGACGCCCGCCAGCCTGGCCCGACCCTGGAGCCTCGCCCTGCTCTTTGCTGCACTGGGCCTGCAGTGGACCCTGTTCTGACGCTAGCGCCCCTTATTACCCGCCCCCACCGATACACATACACACACGCACACACTCATACATGTTTACCATGCAGGTATCACACATAGCATCCTAACTCCTGTCCTCGACGCACATGGACGGACGGTGACGACGGAGGAGAAATCGAGACTGGAAAAGGAGGATTGGGTGTGGAAGAGAAGAGGACAGTGACGTAGGAGACCGTGGGCGGGGGGCTCTTGCGGGGGACTTGTCGTCCCGCATCATCATCGTGTGTGTGTTTGCACAAGCTGATCCCACACACACTCATTTACCCAGATCGTTACTAGGCCTGCTGCTTCCTCTGGGCTGCTCTGTATATGTTGCGGGCCGGGCGCGTGTGTATAGAGACACTGATGCAGCCCTACCGCTCTTCGCTTCGCACACACCCTCACACACACACGCCCTCTGTGGGGAGGGTTACAAAGCAGGACTGCATTGTTCTGGTTTTACTTACCTACGCTTATACACACTCAGAGAAACACACAGACTCTCTCTCTCACACACACACATTCATATTGAAATACAAACACAACTGTCTACTTTTTCTGCTGCTGGTTTTTACTTACCCTTTCTGGCTAAAACCTCATCTTGGCCGTTGCACCAGTTGCCTACCAGGCAGCAGAGTTCAGCTCATTTAAAAAACTGTCACCTCATATATTTTCTTTTTTTTTCCAAGGATTAAGGAATGCATGATAGATTGATAGATCAATCCCAGCTGCCCGGCCCAGAATAGCAGATTTGATAAGCTCTTATGATTGTGCACCTCAGCAGAGATTAGAATGTAATCATTTCACATTTAGAAAACGGGCACACAAGCACGGCTGAACAGATAGTACAAACAAAGTAAGTGTGTATAGTATGTAACTGTATATAGGCAGAGAGATCGGATGGAGTATATGAGGTTATGATTCTCTAAAACCTGACCCAACAAAAAGCTCTTTACTGATAGACTAAATTGATTATTTTCTGTCTCCTCAATAGCTTTGAATGAACTGTGCTTGTCTGCTCTATATAAAAAAAAAACACAATGCAAAAAACCCTCTAGAGATCTATTTTCTATAACCAATAAACCAAGAATGTACATCCTTTTCCTACCCCAGCCTATGACATATATGGACACATTTTGGACATTTGGTCAGAGTCTGTACATTGTTGATTTTACTAATGTTTATTGTTCATCCAGTTTTTGCGTGTTTTGCTCGTTGAATTGCACATTAATGCATGTATAACCTACCTAGTTATCAAAGTTTTGTTATGATAGGGATCAGGTCTTTCTTTCAGTAAAGCAGCAAAAAATATATTGTTCTTTTCCCATAACCTTCCACTGATGACATCAGGTTTATCTTCCTCTCTCAAATGATGGTTTTGAACTTGACAACAGGAGGAAGGTTGGGCTTCAGATCCCATTACTACATACTGATTCAAGCAGGTTATACCATTTAACATATAGATATATAAATATATATAAAAAACATTTAGAATATTTTTTTTTATAATTTTGGGTGCATCTATTGTTTGATCCAGCACAGTGGCAGCCATTGTGGAAGCCCCCCTTCATGCATTTATCCTGCAACTACCCTGTTTTACTACTGCAGGCATTTTTGTCTTGAAAGTTATTCAGGAGAACCAAACTGGTACAATACAAAACTCTAATGTCTGGCAATCCACTAGTAAGCAGACCATTCCTTGGAACTTCCAGCAGATAAAAAGAGAGCAAATCCTGATTTTTTTTCCAAATGATTCCTCATGGGGATGGAGTAAAAGTGCAGCAAACATGCAGTAAAATGTGGGACTTCTACAATGGCTGCATCTGTATGTCTGTGTTTTCCTTCTTGTGTACATCAGGAGGTTTTGCTTAGTGGTACAGTAGAGTACCTGTGTGAATGAGGATGATGAATGTGCGGTTGAAGTTATGCAGATACAGTATTACAGCTGAATATGCCTATGTAAAGTTACACAGATATCTAAACTGAATATGCCTATACACTTACAGGTTGACATGGGTCTAGGAGCAGGGATACCTCTGCCATTGAATAATTAACATGAATTGGGGAAAGGTTTCCCTCTACCTACTGACAAGGGCTTCACCATTGGCTCTCCATAACAGTAGAATAAGGACAGATATATCCAGTCTATAGGATCAATGAGCTTCTCCCTAGTTTGGTATCAAGAAAGTACTGCCTGGCTTCAAGTGGTTCACTTGTCTAGATTAACTATATGCAAATGAATACAGTTATGGAAATGGAGATGACTACAGGTGTATGAGGTTTCAGTAGTTTAAATGTGTCCCATTTTGTGTGCTGTAACCAGATTAGTCCAGTTCATACCAATCAACTTCTGTCATTTTCTCCATGTATGTTTTGTTTCTGACTGGCATTCAATGCACCCACAGATCACTTACAGTCCTATACATTAGCATGTGTATAAATGTATATATTTTAAGTCACTCACCATTTGTTTTGTGTTTTATTTCCTCTCTTTTGTATCAGTATGGTATGGTGTAGCTGAGCTCTATTAAAGGTGCTCTGCTTTACTGCTGGTCTCGACAGCCTCTCCTTTAAGAAAATAACACAGTCATTATAAACACTGACAAACAAGGGATTTGCTTCAGAAAGTATTAACATTTCACATGCACTCATTCACTCTGCCTCTCTTCTCAAGAAGGACTATCAAACCGTGAAATACCCACATTAAGTACATCTAGTGTTATTGGCTCACATTTGGGTTCTTTTAAACCAAGGGGACCTATTAATATTGGCTTACTTTCAGTTGCTGAAAACTTCAATCTATTCTCTCATACCATTGCTTTCTAAACTTACTTAATCTTGACTGCTGGTGCCCAGTGGAGGAGGAGTGAGTGGTGAGGGTGTGGGCAGGGCAAGCCGTCACAGTCTGACCTTCTCTATTTGCATCCAGGAAGCCTCTTGCTAAACATATCAGTCTGTCTGACTGTGCAGCCCAGCCTGTGCCATCTTTGCACCAGGAATAGAGGTAGAAAGGGGGAGAGTGTGAGAGAGAGGAGGAGGAGGACGTGAATAGGTTTGGTGCTGGAAAGGACAGTGGCAGACAGTCAGCCGTGATGACAGCGGCGTCGACAGTGACAGTTTGCTCGCTCAGCTGATGTGTGGCTGACCCGCTGGCTGCTCCTGCAGGGGAAACTTTGGCTATTTATGGGCTATAATTGCCCCGAATTAGCCTGCGCTGTCAGTTCCAATGTTAGCATTACTGTTAGCCTAGCTTAGCTACAGTAGGACACACACAAACACAGAGAGCGAGCAGACAGGGTGCCAGTGCTGGCAAAGGCAGAGGTATGTGTGCTGTGGGGTGTGTTGCGAGGCACCCACTGCACTGCTGTTAGATCCAAATGAAGACTCAAAGAGAGCGAGGTTACAGCCTGAATCAGCCATGTCATGTGCTATCACTGTCATCATTACAGTCGCTGTATTCTTTAACATCATTATTTTAGGATGAAGCCTGAGTACTTGTGTAGACACGTACAATGTATATGATGCAACGCTCACATGATTGCAGGAAATAAATTGGAAGTGATGTTCATAATTGGTTATCATGGTAACATTGGTCTGTCTTCCTCCACAGAGAGTGTAAAAGCATTTGATGGCAGCGTATCAGGCGACAGTGGCCCTCCAAGTCTCACCACACCTCCCACTGTTTAAGCCATCAGCGTGAGAGCACATAACTAATGGCACTTTACTGGCTAAGCACACAATGTCTCTCTCTCTCTCTCTCTCTCATACACACACACACACACCCACACACACATGCAATCATGAACACAAAAAAAACATGACAGACCCCCCCCCACACACACACACCCACACACACACACACACACACACACACACACACACACCAATGATCTCATTCACACACACTGTCCCACAGTTGCACACAGTCACTCACACGCAGAGTGTATTTGATCCTTGGAGTCTATTTCATGCTTGTTCCTGTGAAACTGAGTGTCTGGCTGGCTTGAGAAGAGAGTGGAGCGTCCAGTCCAAGGCTATCTTAGAGGCAAAGAGGAGGTAATGTAATTGGACTGCATTGTGCCCGCCTGACAAAAGCAAAGCTGTCTGCCGTCCTTTCATAACCTCCGCTGACTGTTGCAGAAAGCCATGGATGACTTTAAAACGTGGACAAAGACGGGAGCAAATTGAGACACTGAAAGAGCATTTCCTGGAGTCTGAAAATTACCTTCAATTGAGCTTTCTTTTTTAAAGCTATATGAAGTCTCTAGGTTTTCAAAATTGGACACATGAGCACAAAAGATGTAATATAAAAGGTACACACACACACACACACACTGCAAGAGACAGTGTGGTCAGTGAGTGTAACAGTGAGAGTTAGGGGGACCCGGGGTCACAGCTGCTCAGCTCTCTGTCTGGGCTATTTTAAACGCTAGCACACATCAGCGCTTCTGTCCCACTGGCTTGGCCCAGCCAACAGCTCAGCGTCCTCACACACACACACACACACGCACACCCGTCCCCTGAAACCTTACTTGCCTTAGCAAAGAAACAAGGTAAGAGCCATTCACGAGCTTCCCCACAGACATTCAGAGATGAACCACGGTTGCATCACACATAGCGAACACAGCCTGCAGATGAATAACTGCATTATCTAACGGCTGTTTCCACTGAAGTCAACCTGATTGTGCGGGAGCGGTGTGACAGCAGTAGGATCCCCCCCAGATTGTCTTACCTTGTCAGCCCGGGGATCAGAGAGGCGGGCCAGGACCAGGAGGGAGGGAAGGAAGCAGGGAGGCACTGGAAATAGCTTTTCACAGACAGGCGAGCGGGCGAGGTAGAGGGGTAACGAAGGAGGACCTGCGGCTGCTATTTACCACAACTCTCCTTCTTGAGTTTCAGCTGTCTACTGTAGTCCATTCCCTTCTACTCAGAGCTCCCTCTGTCCTGACAACAGGCTAACACAGGCTGTCACTACCAATTCTCCCTCTGCCACTGAGCTCTGTCCAATTAACATTATACTCAATGAGCTCTTGAGCTGACTAATTGAGGCCAATTAAACAAATTTCTGACATGGCAGACCTTCAGGAAAAGCCTCAGCAACACTGAGAGAGATCAAATCAGCAACAGGGATGCGGACAACTGTTGCTTGATTCCTCCAATCCACTGATTGGCCTCACTTGTCAGTTCTGTTTCCCATCATGCAGTGTGCTGGCAGAGGGCAGGTAAACAGTGTTGGGAGGTGCTCCTCTCCTGCCAGCTGCCATAGGGTTGTTGTCGGTTTCTCTGTCTGCCTGACTGTGGGAAAATGTTAATAAGAAACCCAACAAGTCCGAGCACCTTCTCCTTTTTCCATGGGTGGCCAACATGGTGTGGCAATACGCCGTCTGGCTGGCTGTCGAGCCTCCAGGCTATTTGTGGTCGAATGATTAAATGTTTTAAAAACACCAACATGCATGTACACAGATCTGTGGCTACAGGCATACACACACACACACACACACACACACACTCAAACAATCATTAAAGTTCAAGACTGCAAAAGGCACCTTGTCCAATACTCGGCAGACAGCTCCCTCTGGCAAGTCATTCTGGTTGAGTATGAACAGCAGTGATATGAACACAATAATGCAGAACAGCCATTCAGCTGGGCAATAATGTCAGATCCCACAGGAATCCCAACTTATTCTGCCTGTTATTAAAGGAAAATAGAGGCAGACGCAAATCGCACCGCAAGCCTAGAGGACAGGGTGTCTGGCTGGAACCCCTTACTGACCCCTCACTGAGGGGACCCAAGGGTGAGGAGGGTTTCTGGACCATTGCTGCCCCACCCCCACACCCTACCCACACACGCACACAAGGAGAGAAGACAAGGGAGGGAGGGAGGTCAGGTGAGGCGTCTGTAGTCTCACGCAGAAGAGAGACGAGAGAAAGCAGAGCACCTGCATCAACTTGGTGAAGAGCGAGTTAGAAAAAGTGGGAGATAAAGAATCTGGGCAACAATAGCAGTGGCAAAGCTACATATGGATCAAACTTATAGTGATACGATTGATATATATCAATCTGAATTGCTGATTTACCAGGTTTTCTGCTGCAGCGTAAGTTTGTGTACAGTGTGTGCATGGACATATAGTATATATCCATATGGTACTGACTGCTGGAATGACTCCAATATATGTATGTGTGTGTGACTCATAAATGCAAATTATAGTACACAAGGTAGTACCCCCACACACATACACACACACACAATTATACACAGACACATACAGTATATATACTGTATATATTTCCTGGCCTGTGGAGCGGAGAGAAGTGTTGGGTGAGGAAGAGTTGTCATTAAAATGTATTGTGTCTTAATAAGGCGGAGCAGAGGGGCCTGAACATTAGTCACCATGAAAGCCGGGCCGTTAGGAAAACAGATTAACTATGTCGCCACATGACAACGGCCAGCCGCAGAGATATGTGGCCCTGCTAGCGTGAGCCCCCATTCCAATTAGACCGGTGGGGTCTGCATTAGTTAGAGGGTGTGTGTGTGTGTGTATGTGTGTGTGTGTGTGTGTGTGTGTGTGCGTGTGTAAGAGGTATGATTAAGGGAGGGTTGGAAGGGAGTGTGTGTGTGTGTGTGTGCGTGTGTGTGATTTCACATGCGTGTGTGTATTCCTGTCACACATGTTCAAGGCTGGACAGCCTCTCATGCACGCTTCCCAGTCAGCCCCGCTCTGTTTGGCATGCTACTGGCAGCCTCCTCCCTCATGTCCAGGAGATGGATGAGTGCTGGTGTGAACGTTTCATGGCTCCCTTGGGTGCCATCCCACCTCCTCAAACACACACACACCCACACTCTCTCTCTCTATCACTGAAGGTTGGACCAATGGGATATGCTATTCAGTGAATATTAAATATATATTAAATGGTCTGATTTTTAAATTTTTACCTTCCTTTGTCCTTTTTTCTCCATGCATTTTTCAATTGAAGACCTGACATCACTGTGACGCAACCATACATTAGTACGGTTTTGGAGCATGAATGTTAATTCGCTAGTGTCTGTGCTTGTGTGTGTGTGTGTGTGTGTGCGCATGTATAGATTGTACATACTCATGTGAAGGCACGTGAATATCTGTGTCTATTTGTTTCTATACCTGAAAATCAGTGTCCCTTCAATCTATGCTTGCGTTTGTCTGAATGTGTGTGTGTGTGTGTGTGTGTGTGTGTGTGTGTGCATGTAGGTCAGACGTGTGTATGTGTGTGTGTGACCCAGGATGAATGAGTGCGCTGGTAGACAGGAGCATCATTGATCGGCTATGATTACGGATTCAGAGAGGCCCGCCACTGTCCGATTGTGCCGGGCCTGAGAGAGGAGAAATCAATGCTGCGGGGCTCACAGGCCGTCACCCAACAAGCTCATACTTACAACACATACACTCCCTTCCTCATACCAGAGGGGACTTGGATTACATTGATGGCACTTGTTTCTTCTCATGTTAGTTATTTCTCCAGTGGCTGATGGTTACACTTTGAGTGACATGACACAGCGGGAGGTTCAGACCAGTCAATTTAGTGAAAATCTGAGTTTCTTTGTCATGCCAACTGGTAGCAGGGGAGCTTGTTATCTATCATTCTTGCTTTCTCCAGTTGTTTAATGGTCATGTATGTGCACTACTTTGAATGGTTTTTCAGACAGTAGCCTGCACATGTCTTAGCAACCGCTGTGTAAGAGCGATGAATGTGCAGGAAAAGGTGCATAAGCAAGCAAGGACCATGTTAAATCTGAGACAAAAAATTCCATAAATTAATAGTTTAAGGATAATGAGGATATGCTGCATACTGTAACCCAGGGCGACAACTGTATGTGATGACATGATTTATGGTAGCCCCCTTCTATTCCCCCCATATGAGCTGTACAAGCTAATTCAATGTCAGGAATTTATGGCGTTGTTTTACAATGGTGACGTACTGTACTGTACATACACTTACAGTATGGCGATATTTGAGAGGGAAAATCCACCCTAAAGTCCAATTCACAGATTTTATGTTAAAAAGTTCAGTCTGGACATGTGAGCATGGACAAGTTTCACCGAAATCTAGAAACAAGAGAGACAATATTTTGACGATGTCGATAAGTGATAAGAGCTGGAGGAATTTCACTGAGAATGAATGACACACTTTGTAGATGCTGTGACAGAACTGTGATAAGTATATGGCCCCTTTCTCTGATCCACTGTTAAGTTTTGAGCTGTTTGATTTAAAACAAAAGAAGTCCACAAAGTCAGTTTCCAATTCTTTATCAATGGAACAAGTTGGTTCTATGTTTTCTAGCTTTGGAAGAGAGTTTCCATGCTCACAAATAATGACTGAAGGGATCAGGATATGAATAAACAGGAATTTTAGTGTGAATTTTTACAATGAGACAAAAACATTAATGCTGCAATGATATCATGTCCTTCTGATGCCCCTTTACAGAAGTGGAATAACAAGGCACACGTTTTAGGCATCCAGTAAAACATGCATATATGCATGACAGACTGTGACAGGCATAAAATATCTCATGTAAGTCTACATGCCAAGCACACATACTTTGTTACATTTACTCGTATAAATGACGCTCCAGTCAAGAGGGCCTTGTAAATCAATGATGAGGCACACAGCACTTTTGAACTCCGGGCTGCAGGAAACGTACACACTGCATTACAGCTTCATTTGAAACCCAACCAAAGACAGACTGTTTTTCAGCCGACAGATTTACAAGTTAGATTTGTTTTACAATCCAGTTTACAACACCATATGAGGGGATTGCTGAGAGAACCATCCGTCTAAATGGCAATTCCCCATTAGCAGCCCCGCTCTGATCAGAGAGGGCGAGGGAAAGGGCTTCTGACAAAACCATACCAGTACCATAGCTGGACGGCTCTCAAAAGCGGGCTGCTCGCACATAGAAAAACATGGCTCATGAAAAGCTAACCGTTTATATTTCAGTGGTAAGACTTACTCTTACACAGCCAGTGATATCTGTCTGCTGATCGAACTGAGTCAGGAATGATACACTCCATTCGTCATGCAGTCTTGCTCATTAAAAACAAAATAGGAGAGATGTGAGGAGGAGTAATGTGATGAAGTGCTTCTGTACTGGGGAGGCTTGAGGAATGCTGGAGGAATGTTTGGATGTTCTAGAGTGGCAGGGGGAAAATAATTAAGGCCTCTTCTTAGGGGGCTGAGAACCACACAGAGACAGGGGCCTCCCACTGGGTCCAGGGCCTACATGGAGCGAGATGCTGCCAATCTGGATGAACTGCCTGCGAATGCACCAGCTACATGAAACCCTATGAGAGCCCTGAGGTTCCTTGAAGTCCATTTGAATAGAAGAGTTTTGATGTTGATTTTCTGGGTGACACCAAGCAAAATTTCACTAAAATCCTAATTTTTGTGACACTGGACATAGACTGGACATAGATGCCATGCTGTCATTTAAAACAGTCCAACATCTGATATTACAAAGCAATTACAGACATGAGAGATGGCTATAGGAGATTGTGCAGATCCTCCAAACCTGTCATCGCCTGCTTCCCTCCCATGAGTTTATGAGTTTTCACGGCAAGAAGCAGATGAGAAGAGTGGTTAATTTATCCTCGAAGACATATGACAAATAGAGGAGGTGAAATATTTATATGGGAACAGCATGCGGGCAAATGAACAGAGTAATTGGATGAAGGTGGTGCAGGAATAAGGGGATGCCAGCACCAGATGGGTATGGAGTGACGCTATCTTGGTGTATGAGAGAGAGAGGGGGAGAGGCCTCGTGTTGGAGGATGAGAGAGAGAAACCTACCCGTTGCAGTCCTCTCATTCGTTATGTTTACATGAACAAGATGTGTGCTGTCTTTTCTATCTCAGCGCAGAGTGCTAACATAAGCTACTGTACATAAACAGATATTAAAACACTGCATTCAATTGCCATTAATCAGCCTTAAGCCGCTGAGAGTGGCGTTTCAATTAAATTTCATGTGATGGGATTTATCTTTAGCATACTCCACTGCAGCCCCTATATCAGTGAGCCACATGGGTGAGACTGACAGAATCATTGGTGTGATTGTGTTTTTTCATGTTCATAACATGGCAGTGTCCATACTGTGAGAAGATTGGAATGTGCTCAGAGTTGTAATTACCAAGCAGAGATGGTGCCAGGATGCCCACAGGGACATATAAAGACACAACACAACACACTCCGGGGGGCATCTCTCATCCGCGACAATGGCTGCCTGCAAGAACCACCCCAAGAATTCAAGGACCGGAGCCTCGCTGGCCGCCGGTCGCTTTCCCGTAATTCCAACCCTCCTCTTTTCTCTCCCCTCTTTTGAACCCTCTCTCTCTATTTATTCTGTTTTCAGCGCCTCATTCCCTCCACTTTAAATGTATCTCCCCATAACCTTTTATCTCCTCGTCCGCTTCCCTGTCGTTCTCCCCATGTCATCCATCATCACATTCTCCCCGTCCTTATCTCGCCTCATATGTTCACCCCCCTCCCGATTTCCCTCACTTTTTTCTCATTTTTCTCCACATCTCTATCTCTCTACCCTTTGCTCTCGCCATCAAAATCTCTCCTTTTTCTGTCATCGTCTGTCTCTGGCTACTGGGGAGGGCTGTGTGTGTGTGTGGAGATATGCAGATCTGCTGTTTGTGGAGACTGTGTTTGCACAGACTGACACTGGGTAAATGTGATCAAGGAGTGATGTAGCACCACAAAATGGCAAAGGGACAGGTGTAAAGAAAAGGCAGGCGGCAGAACAACATCAAATCTAAGTTTTATGCAGGCGCGCATTTTATTCACCCAAGGATGAAGCAGTCTGGTGTGATCGGGCTGTGTTCTCATGAGATGTAGATAGAGGGGAAAAGGAAGGAGAGAAAAAGAGATGCGGAGAGAGAGAGAGTGGAAATAAAAAGGAGTGAGGAAAAGAGACAATGAAAGAGACAGGAGAGAGGCAAGAGATAAACCCGGTGAGTAATGTGTACACACTCTAGCACTCTGGTGAATGTGCTGAACTCAGGCTAATGGTTGACATAAAACCCGGAGAAGGCAGGGAATCGATGCTATCTATATGAGCCCAGGATGAGACTGGTTCTGGGGAGAGGACACAATGATCTCTCTCTAAAGGCTGATTACATCTGTTGAAACAGCACACTGGTATTTACATAGAAACCCCACTGAGGCCCGGCAGTGGGCCCTGTAAGCCGGCCAAACCTGCTGCTCCCTCACTGCATCACTCTGACTGGAAGGAGAAACTCTGGTTATATGTGTGTGTGTGTGTGTGTGTGTGTCTCTTCTATCAGATCTGGCTGTGCCTATCTCTTTTTTCCTTGTGTCATTAGCATCTTCATATGTAAAACTGTACTTGTGGGTGGGTGGGAGCGCTGTGTGCATTTCAATACAACAATATGAAAATGATAAATCCTTCACTTCCACTCCTCCAGTCTTCCATTCTCATACTTATGTACCCTGACCTTCAACAGTAGTGATGAGATTGCCTTTTATATGTGCATGCATGCATCATCTCAGTGTTTTGTGCCTGAAAAGGTGCGGTCTAACAACTGCAGTGTTTCTGCGAAGTGACAGGGTTCATTTTCACCCGGAAACCTCATCACGCCCTGAAAATGCCCGCCGCATAATTGCTGCATGTGTACACTGACAGTTGTATGGCCTCTCTTCCCCCCCCTCCCCACCTCTCTCCCCCCGCCCCCCCTGCTCTCCTCGCCCTTTGCTACCATTTTGCCTCCCCTCTCCTCCCCCCTTTCTACCCCCCCCCCCAGCATCCTGGTCCTCATTAGAAGGCCTTTCATGGTCAGAGCCAATAAAACTTCAATGGGAGGCAGCCTGAAGAAAACATGGCTGTGCTGTGGCTTTACTGAGCGTTAATTACATGATCTCCATACCAGACAGTGGAGGGCCAATCAGTCTCTCCAGCAGCACCCGCCGACCTATGGCCACATGTGGGACACTCGCAGACACATAAACGCACATTGCACACACACTCTCTCCCTCTCTCTCTCTCACACACACACACACATGCATCTACGTGCAAACAAGTACACATACACACATATGGGCATATACGTATGGTCAGGCATACACACACCCAGTTTTATATGCACACACGCACACAACACCGACAGGTATATGATCACAACACACACACACACACTGGGGCCACTTAGCCTCGTTAACTAACCTCTGGCCACATGTGCTCAACTCCGGCGGGGTTTTCCCCCCACGGCAAGAAGAAAAGTGAAGCAACGGTAATAGAAAAACTGAGACTGTGGTTTATGTCTGCTGTGTGGCAAACTTACTCAATTCTCACCCTTAGCGGAATATCTGTGCTGGCATACTGCAAGATTTGCCTGAGTAAACGTTTACAGGCAGCACACAAGTAAGACACTTGACTTTGCAGAAAGAAGGTGCAATTAAAGTCTACTCAGTGGATCATTTCAGAGCCGAAACACTGGGCAGTGAGTACAGCTATTTGTCAGTTTGTGATATGTGAGATTCCGTTCTCTATGTTTGGACTCATCCAGTCACGAGGAACAGACTAATTATAGAGTAACATTGCCTAATGTATTCATAAACAATGTCTGCCTTCATAAATAGAATGATGGGGAGGCAGGAAATGACTGTTCATACCATGTGGCTCTCTCTTTCCCTCTCCTTTCTCTCTCTTTCTCACTCCTCTCACTTTGTTTGTCTTTCTGTCGTGTGACGGCCGGTTATTTCAGGCTGCACCGGAGTTTTTCCATGTGTCACTGCGATAATGTGGTGTGGCATCTTCCTCCCCAAACAGTTCTTAAAACGCCAGCACATCTCCCACAGGAATGACACCATCAAACACCCTCTGATTCCGTTTCGCACACTGAGATGACAAAAGAGACAATGTTTTATGTGAGAATACTGTATGTCCCTATACTGTACAGTACATGCAAAACATGACCATAAAGGATGTAAAGTATACAGCGGCAGTTCACATCAGGTATGATTTGATGATGTCACATGAAAACCATATTCCTCCATTTTTGGTATTTCTTTTATTTTATCACCTCAACTGAAAAGTATATGCATGGACGTGTAACTTTAAAAATGATAGCATCGATCTGAAAATGGGAATAAAAAAAAGAATTAAGACTTCAGAGCAGACAGCCTTCACACAGGACAGAGGTGAGAAAGTGTAGGATAGTGAAAGCAAAGAATTAAGAGCATGAGTTATGCTTTTGAATACAAGCACGTTGAAAACAGCATCACAGGCGTAGGAAGCCAACACATTCAAATGCATGAACTTCTTGCTTATATAACCATATAAAGAGGTATTCTGCCCAGACACAGCATGGGAGAGAAAGTGTAGATGACCGTTAATGTCACATGTTTCTGTGTGTATGCATATGTGTGTGTGTGCGTATGTGTGTGTACATTTGTTTGCATGCCATATGACAGATTTGAAATGGCAAAGGTGCGAAAATAAATACTGTATATAAGCCAACATAAGCGCAAACTTATTTTTAGTAGCTACTAAAGTACTATAGTTCATTTTTCTTGTGCTTTACCTTGCTTTCCATGCCCTTAAGTGAAGAAGTGTAAAAGCACACACAATTTTGAGGCTCATGTTATGAATCAACAAACACATACGCTACGCATGCACACACGCACACGCGCGCACACACACACACACACACAGATAATGAAGGCATTCAGCAGGTGACAGGTAATCTGGGAACATCACTGGGCAGGTAGTGACTTGCTGGCTGTTTAATTGCACCTTGAGGAGTGATGGCGCATGTGCACATGCAGACTGGAGGAGAGCAACTTAACATTGACCTGTATTGGTGGGTGGATACCTGGGGTCGAGGACACGCCCACGGTCCACCTGTGACACCTGGCTTGTAGCGATCAAGCTGTCAGGACACAGTGCACATTCTTTCACTCTGAACTAGGCTGGACCGTGTTGTGATTCACCAAACAGCACAAATAAGCACACTCAACTAGCTCATTACCATTGTAGGTGAAAAGAAAATGTCAGACAAAAGGCCATATAAAATTTCCGAACCTCAACCTAACAATCAATCATGTTAGACATATGTAGGCCCCTCCAACTAAAAGAGCAAATGTTCTTCTAAAAATAATATTTAAGATGAGAGAATAAAGCACAAATGTAAGGAAGGAACATGTAACCTCGTGCAGTCGCTCTCGCTCGCTCGCTCGCTCTCTCTCTCTCTCTCTCTCTCTCTCTCTTCCCCCCGCCTCCTCCTCCTCATTCCACCGAGTGGCAGCGCTGGGATAGCATCGTTCCGTAAAACCTGAACGGGTTATAGAGCTGCGGTAACTGTCTGTGCGCACCCCGTTACCCAGATCGCCGGGGCTGTCATTGCCGGTAGGCGTATGGCGACAGAACCACAGTCGCTATCCAGACTGCACGGCGTCAGCGCAATACAGTGCTATTTTCTGCATGAGTTGAATTATTTCAGCTTTAAATGTGTAACCTAATTCTTTCCTCTATTGCTTCTCCCCCTCCCTAGGTGAGCCAATATATTGAGTATCAATAACAGTGGATAAGACTGGAGAGCAGCAATCATCCTGGCCATTGCGTGAAAGGCTCCAGTTATTTGGGACCCAAGTCAAAACGAGCTCCTGTCCTGTCCGGATCGGCCCTGCGCTGCGCTCGGGAAAGAAACGGGACCTGTGCGCTGTGAAGAGTCGCTCCTGTGCCGTGCAGCAGTGCGCGGAGACGAGACGCACTAGACGCACTAAAAGGGCAGGAGGGGGACAGGAAGGTGGAGGATATTTTACGCGCAGCAACAGCAATCAGTAGCTCTGTTTGACACACGGCTGCTAACTGGGAGTCTCCGCTCCGTTTAGGACTCAACACGATCGCTTCGCTCCTCGCTCGGATTTGCACTTGACTGAGTTCACACACAGCAGCTGGCTGGGATGGATTCCTTCATCATTGCGACTCTGGCACTGTGCTCTCTAACGGCACCAGCTTATGGGGACAAAGGGACCGGCAAAGCCCGGAGTTGTTCGGATATCAGACAGTTTTACAGCGGGAAAGGATTCCCCCTGGACGGTCTCCCTCAGTCCGAAATATCAGGTAAGCGGCCTTGAAATATACAGTAGCTTGATCAAAGTCTGTTGCGTTCACGCTGTGCGCAATCTTTCTCTGGATCAAATCTGGTCACACGCCTCGTTACAAAAAAGAACTATGAGGATAAGCTACTATATGATCATATCACTCTGCTACCATCTGTCCAAATATTGTACCACAGAAATTCTTTAAGTTACACCATAATAGATACAGTAGGCTATACATTAAAGTACGACACGGTGGCTGTGAACTGACTACTGAGTACCACAATGACTCTACTCTAAGTCCCTATAGGAATATTAGTCAATTATACGGCCAAAGTCGCACCTGCAGTGGCACTTTTGACTGTCTCGTGCAGGCCCATTCTGTAGATCTGACATATCCTACAGAAATGCATAAATGATAGGTTTGAGTGTTGTTGGTCCACACAGACTTTGTGCTCTGTGCTCACTGTAGCTTATAGGATATTTTAACTTGTTGAAAAATGTTTTGTTAACCCCTGGCTTCAAATGAAGCATTTTTAGTTTGTTTTGTTGTGCTACTATACTTTCTTTCTCAGCAGGACTCGATTTATCAGAGCCAACTACCCAGCTACACCTCTTTTAAGCCGGTCTAGCGTTTCATGTCTCTAGCTCTTGGCTATACTGTATCACTAAAGATGAAACACTGCTTTGAAAAGATATTAGGAGAGTACAGACATGTCACAGACTGTATTGCTGTCTGACTCCTGATCAAAAATAGGAGGTAAATCCCCTAAAATCCCTCACACTTGACATCTCTGAGCAATACTGATGCACAAATGGAACTTTATTTTCTTTCCTCCTTTCTCCATCTCCCTATTTCTCGAAGTCACTCTAAACTAAGCTGCTACTCTCTAAGCTACTCCCTACTCTTTCTCCTTCTTTGTATGTCTGGACTATTTGCAAGGAATTCTTCCTTAGAAATTAACAGGCGGTCACTTGACCACATGCCGTAACCGCGCAGATATGATGTTGCACCCTGTGTCATGGTCTGATGTCAGAGGGCTCTTTTCATAGACACAGTCACAAGCCACTCTGCAGTTCAGATGATTACACGTGTGCCTTCCCTGGAATTCTGTGCACTGCTTTCACGCACACAGGCACAAACACACACACAAACACACACACACTTGCAGTTCACTGCAATTTCTAGTTCTACAGTTACAGTCGTACATGCATGGACAAGAAAGGAGACCATGACCATGCATACTCTCACAACTGCTTTCCTGGGTGCAGATTCAAAGGGAATATAACTCCATTTAAAATTCACATTCACTTACATTTAAATTTAAAAAAATTAGTGAATGTGAACAACTCTCTTCCAAAAACTTCAGATCAGAGAAGCACGGCGCTAATCTGTGAGGTCCTAACAATCTAAAGCCTCTCACTGAGAGACTGTGGAATTTTGCCACCAAATGAGTTTTAGATTATAATACAGCTATCAGTTCCCAATCCGATAATATACCCTTATCCCCAGAAAATCCTTCTAGATTCTGTCTCAGTCACCTTTTCCACGTTCTCCAATTCATTTTCTACGGAGTGATAAGCTGGTGTGACTACACAGATAAACTCTTCTCCCCTGTTCCTGGCCATAGAAGACAGTGATGTTTGTTCATTAGTGCAGACTGAACGGTACTGAGGCATTCAGTCCTGAATTCCAGCAGTATTTGCCTAAAGGTCACACATTCAGGTTGATTATATATAACTCAATAGGTAGACCACGACTATAACACTATAAGGGTTTAGAATCCCTTGTGCATACTTAAAGAGTTATCCACACACGGTCTTGTAAATATATCTTTTGAAATACACTTGAAGTTCAGTACTAGATGTGATAAATAGGTGGAAACTGCTCTACTTTGTGTGGTGCCAAATGGGCTATCATCGAGACAGAGAGTATTGTGTCTTGCCAGAAATCTCCATATAATGAGCTGTGGATTTTTGTGGGACTTTTAGTTTGGTGGATTTTTGTTCTAGTTTACTAATTTAGCTGTATTCTCTTGATTACAGTACACTCAAGTTCCTTGCTAGCCAATGAGCCGCATACATGAAATGTTAACAGTACGTCATAACTATATGTAACGTGATGTCCAATGCAAAGACATAGATCCTTCCTAGTGATTACACTGATAGAAAATGAGGGAGATTAAAAGATTTGAGGGTGGGGCAGTAATGTGATGAAGCTGTTAGCTCGTGTCATCATGCCATACATCATAAGGTAGTGAGAGCCTAGTAGTAATGGGACACTCCTAATCAAATTGATTGACCATACTGTATAAATCAATCGACAGAATTAACGCCAGTGCTGGTCCCTTTGACAGCCCCTTTTCTTCCAAATGTCTGTAATCCATAATGCTTTGAGGAGCAAATCTGTCTTGTCATGACACCACCTATTTCTCTTGTTTCAATCAATGATGTGGAGCATACTCAAGTCTGGGGTCAATGCTTGCTCTGTCAGAGAAAAAAAATAGGAGCGAGAGACAGAGAGAGAGAGAGAGAGAGAGAGAGAGAGAGAGAGAGAGACAGACAGACAGACAGAGGGACAGAAAGAGAGACAGAGAGAAATGTGAGGAAAAAGAGAGAGATGAGAGAGAGGCAGAAAGTGACGGAAGACAGAAAGAGAGAGAGGGGAGAGGGGAGGCTATGTACATTGACAATATTTCTCTCTGTGTCCCCGTCTCTTGGCTCTTAATAACAGCTCATACGTGCCAGTCTGGCATATTAAACACCTCAGTAAAACATGAAAGCTTTAATTTATGCTGCCAAATTATGAGCCACCTGAATGGTGAGGATGATCCCTGACATTTGCGGAAGGATATTTCCTGCTGTGACACCGGGGCTTGATCAGCCTAATGTATTGGCTGGGCCCGACTCAAGGTCGCATGCTGAGTCCATCACCCCGATTCACTCTGGGTGGAGAATGAGAGATACGACTGCATCCCAATTCTGTGAATTATGTCCTATCCCAGTGGCTTTAAAACCTTTTCAAGGCCATTGCGCACATTTGCAAGACACGAAAATCCTTGCAACAGCAACTGATTGATGTACATGTAAACTTTAAACTTCATTTATTGAATATGTATAGAAGAAAACATATAGAAGAACATGATAAGCATATACAAAAAAAAAGCTGGACAAGGCCCGCAATACATTAGCCTAGAAACAAATATGTGTGATCTTAAGCCAATATGGTTTCATTTTAATGAAGAGCCAAGATTGAGGGTTTTAAAGATGATCCAACAGCTTTTATCCTTTCCCTTTTCTACATTTGAATAAAGAGACACACCTAGGATTACTCTGAAGTTCCAAGGTACACAAGTTTTAACTTTCCAACTAGTTGAGAACCACCATCCCAAATAGCAATCTCTTCTTCATTCCACGATATTGCTTTCATATGGATACGCCTCATAACAACATGGATTGTCATCTGTTCTTAGGTCATTTACCCTAGAGAAAAGGCCACAAGGGAAAAAAGCTATTGACTTTGAGGATGAATTGTTTGATGTCATTGTGTTGAAGCAGTGTTTACTGGACCATGGGAACAGTATCAACTGAGCCGAAATGAAAAGCAATGGTTTGCAAATAATCAAGTATTCACAAACTGATTGATGCTGTTGAAAAAAAGTGTGTTGACGTTGGTTTAGCTCTGTGGAGTGTGATCATTTTTGGCTACAGATTTTTTATGGTGTACTGTTTACCAAAAGTGGATGATTGATTTTTGTGAGGCTCATCTCTCTTCTCCCTGCGCTGCCCCCTCCCTGTCCCACCCCGTCATTACAGCCTTGATGACTTATCTTTTTGTCTTTCAGGGGATGACATTCTTCATCTCTCTCTCTCTCTGATCAACTCTTAAAGGGAGAGGCACCAGACATTCTTTGAGAGAGCAGCTGGCAGGCAATGAGTGTTAGACACTCAATGTCATATAATCCTGTACAAAAAGACAAGCTACACGAGGCATCTGTAGAAAGGCTGGAAACGCTTTGGTACGACATTGGGCTTTCTCATGCTGTATTTGTGTTGTTTTTGATTGCCGGTTGCTACAGGCTGACTGTGAGTCGTTCTGTGCTCTGAAGTGTCATCTCTAACCAGTGTTAGGCTAATGATACAGTGGGACTGGTGCTACAGGCCTGCTTACCAGGCCTGCTAGGAACTGTTTTTGACTAAAAACTGGCTTGTGGCTGGAAACATGGGTTGATCTGTCTGGTGGCCCACAGCAAAAAGTATGGAAATGTTTTGAGCTAATAAGCTTGAATGTGAATATGGGTTGTATACGTCTATTAGCAGTGTTGTAACTGTAACAGTGTGTTTGTATTTATTTTGTGCTTGGTGGGATCTGAGCTCATACTGCTTAAAGCATTTTTACACACACACACACACACACACACACACACACACACACACACACACACACACACACACACAGTAGGACATCTCCCTGGGCATCTTTCTCACCTCTTTGACTGAGGCTAATGATAAGATAATGGCTGCTGGTGTGTTTGCTGCCCCCTACACAGCTTCCCAGCCAGAGGTTAAATGCAAACAGGAACCCACTGCCAGCAAAAAGCAGCGGCCAGCCAGGCTGAGGCTACAAAATGTGCAACAAAACAGCAGAAATTCACCAAAAATACACTGGGTGCTCATATTAAAGGACAGCGACACTGGGAGGGTTAGACATAGTTTAACCATGCCTAACAGCCTGGATTATGCACCTATTTTGCAAGGATTGGCATGAAGAGAAACTAACACACAGAGTAGCCAGCTTAGTGAAATTGTTTACTTAGTTTTCTGACATGCCTTGTGCTACACTGGCATTATTGTCAGTGTACGGACAATTCACAAAAGGGGGTGCGGCCAACCAAGGCAGGATAGGAGAGAAAAACATTGATTCCTAGCGTAGTAAACTAGCTAACTTAGCTGGACTAGCCTACACCTAGAATAATATAAGGAGAGACAAGGCAACAAAACATGCCTGTCCCTTGCTGGGTGCGCAGTTGTCACAAAAGTCAGGTTAGTATAGTTTAGCCAGTTACTTACTGACTTACTTTTTGGGCTGGTGTGTTTCTCTGTCGCAAGTTTATCCTGTTGGTTGCGTTGAATAATGTTTCTAAAAGCCGCTGTCCACGTGTGCATCGAAATTCTGATGTTGTTCTTTAGTGTCAGCCATGGATTCATGTAGAGCTGCAACGGTTAATTGATTAATCGATTAGTTGTCAACTATTAAATTAATCGGTAACTATTTTGATAATCGATTAATCGGTTTGAGTAATTTTTTAAGAAAAATACGTCAAAATTCTCTGATTCCAGCTTCTTAAATGTGAATATTTTCTTTACTCCTCTATGACAGTAAACTGAATATCTTTGGGTTGTGGACAAAACAAGACATTTGAGGACATCATCTTGGGCTTTAGGAAACACTGATCGACATTTTTCACCATTTTCTGACATTTTATAGACCAAACAACTAATCAATTAATCGAGAAAATAATCGACAGATTAATTGACAATGAAAATTATTGTTAGTTGCAGCCATGGATTCATGCAAAAACTATGACCGGTTCCATTCATTGCAGCATTAGCCTACACTCTCAATCTCTGTGGGCAGAGCTGTGCAATATCCGCACATGCAGCACCAGTCGCTGTTAGCCGAGCCTCTCCAGCCCCTCCGTCCGTCCCAGCCGCTCTTCCCCGGGGACGCTGCCTGACTCGTGGCTGCAGCTCATTCTTGCCTCCTTTGCAAAATCTCCTCAGCAGTGCACAAAAGGGGATTCCGAAAATTACTCAGTCATAGTTACCTGAGCTTTTGGAAATAAGCAGCGTTCACTAGCTAACTGGCTAATTTGCTAGCCTGTGCACTACCATAACAAACCAGCTCCGGCCCTGAGAGGGAGGAGGCATGAAGTAAACAGAGAGCCATCCCCTAATTGTAGTTTTCATTGAAATCCTTGAATCCAAATTTAGGAAAACAAAAATATCCGAGCAAAATTGTTTTTTGCCAATCGGAAGCACTGACATTCCTGTTTGCCTATGGAGCTACTTAGATAGGCTGTATGTTGTTTTGTGGTGTAACCTTCCTTTAATATTCAACCTTTCCCTTGACATGATACCCGCACAAATGGACAGACAAATCTTAACCATAGAAATAGCAAATTTCCAATGCGTGCTGAGATAAGCTCCGGCAGCGTTGTGATTGTGGCTGTTCTGGACTGTAGCCTAATCTCAATCGCATTAATATCTCGCGGCTGATGTCCTGTGCTTATTCTCCATATAGTGGCTAACTAATTGATCCCATTGAATCACATATTGCCGCGTTGTGAATGGAACTCATTAACCGACTTGGAGATAAGAGGGCCCAGGCTCATTTGAAGGTTAATGTCAGCATGGCCCTATGCATCTGCAAAAGCAACAGTTGTTTCTGTATCACAGTCCACAGGCTCATAATTCAACTGCAGTTGAAAGCCAGTGTGTGTGTGTGTGAGTGCTGGCAGCATCTGTGCTTCTGTGTGTTAATGTGTGTTTGTGTGTGCGTTTCCGTTCGCATGGGTTTGTGTATGTGTGTTTGCCTACCAACTGAATGCGCTCGAGTTGTTAAAATGCTGAACTCAGTAAGAAGCCTCTTGAAGCATTAAGCCATAATGGGCTGCAGAGAGCATGAAACAGACCACAGTGTGTTTGATGTTCACCAGAGAGAGAGAGAGAGGGAGAGAGAGGGAGAGAGAGAGAGAGAGAGAGAGAGAGAGAGAGAGAGAGAGGGAAAGGAGGGCTGGTGGACTGCTGACTGGGACTTGGGCTGCCCTGGTCTGCTCTGTCTTGCTAGACCCTGCTCCGCCCTGCGATTGGCTACGCACAGGGGAGAGCAAGCAAGAAAAAGAGGTAAAAGAGGCTAGATGGAATAGTTCCATTTCAAATTGTTTTCTCTGCTGCAGTTTCTTGTTTGATCCTTTTCATACCCCAGGACTGTTAGAAAGATGGAAATCTAGAGGGCAGTCTGTCCAAACATGTTCAGTTGCTCTGTACTCTAAATGGGGTGGGAACAAGGGAGGGAAAACCTTTTGCAAATGAGACACATCTATTCTGCAGTACTACCTGTTGATAGTCTAAAGCACACATTGTGAAAGTAGTCAAGCACAGACTGTTGGCTAGAGAACTGAAGGTCTGACAAACATTTCACCATTTTCCTTCCTATTTCCTATGACTAATTTCAGAAAATTACAATGGTTTGCAGCAGTGTGTAATATGGGCTTGAAAGGAGGAAATAGAGGACTGAGATAGATTGGTGATTGCTTTTCACAGTGTGATGAACCTACTTACCTGACAGGTAAGATCTCCTGTCTCCTCTCTGACCATTATACCACAGCTGCTGCCATCTCTCTCTCTCTCTCTCTCTCTTTCTCTCTTTTTGCGCTCCTCTTTTCTTTTGTTCCCTGTTGCTCCTCTGATGTGAGAGTGGGAGTTCACACGTACAGGCCTCCCTTGGCAAGCGCGCGCACACACACACACACACACACACACACACACATGCACATACACACACGCACACAAACAGATTACAGCACAGGCCAGTCCTTTTTGTCACCACAGGGGGTTGCAGTGTCATTGCAACAGGCTTGTGTGCATGTGTTAAAGTGTGTGTGTGTGTGTGTGTGTGTGTGTGTGTGTGTGTGTGTGTGTGTGAGTGTGTGTGTGGGCATGTGTCTTGTTCCTTTGGGGGCCGCAGTCTGTGTATGTCTCCTTTGTCTTCAGAGGAATTGGCTGTGTCAAACTGAGAATTATTCCCCCGTCACAGCAAGACTCCTCTCTGTCTCTGGTTGTTGTTGGTGTGTGTGTGTGTGTGTGCGTGCGTGCGTGTATGTGTGCGTGCCCATGTGTCCATGAGTGAGTGTGTGTATATATCCATCTGTGTGTGTGTGTGTCACAGATGTGCGCACTCTGTATGACTTCTAAAGAAGTAGCGAGGATGATATAAACCCGCTTCCTCTGTCTCTGCTGTCATTGTGTGTGATGTGTGGCAGGCATGCATGTATGTGTGTGTGAGTGTGTGTGCGTGTGTGTGTATCTTGATGGTGTCGACGTCAGGGCCGCTCTCTGTTTTGCCTTGTTGTCAGTTTGTAAGTGTGTGTGTGTGCGTGTTTGCCAGGCCAAGCTGTTGTGGATCATGTCCCCTCTAGCAGTGCTTTGTGTAGACTAGGTGACTATTTGAAGTGACAAGGAATCGGCATTAGCTCTCTGTGTGGCTGCGCTTCTGCATTATACAGCGCTGTTCCAGCTACCTCTCCTTATTCCCTCCCACTGCTTGACAGATGGCACAGACCCAAACCAAGATGCCCACTACCATATTAAGTGCAGGCACGCAGTATGAATTTTACAGGGCGACACGCCCTACGCCGACACACACATGCACACTGTCTGCAGCTGTGGATCGGAGTATTTCTTGGAAGACTCTTGCTCTTTTGGCTAAGAGACACATCCCATAAGGGAAATCCTGTGGCTATGGCACTATGGCAACAGCTCCAACAGGCCCACAGGGATGCACAAACACACACACACACACACACACACACACACATATATATAATTGCTAAGTTAGATGGATATCCTCTGATGGAGACAGCCCTCCCATCTCCCATCTCTCAAAGATAAAAAACAGAGTAAGAAGAACTAGGAATTGAGGTGATGAAGACATTGGAGCTGTATAATAAGATAGCGGTGGATAATAAAATCAGCAAGGTGTCTTCTCACTGTTGAATGCCTGAAATGTGTCCACCACCTCAATGCACTAGTGCCTGGCGCACGCAATACTGATTTAATAAAGATAGGACACACACTCAGTCGCTACACTACACGCCTCCCTAAACTACACACCTCCCTTTGATAAACAATCATTTCTGTTCCGCTCTGCTCAACACTGGCCCTTATTTCCGCCCGTAGCTTCTTATTAAAAAACACTATGCTGTAGCTGACATCCTGGAAGAATAAAATAGTACAGCAGTTAGTTATGTAGAAACTAGACTGTAAGTTGTCAAGCCCGCTGTACATGTGTGTGTGTGTGTGTGTGTGTTTGAGGGAGATATCTCAGGTGTTTTAAGTCTCTAGTGAATATATCTCCTTTGTCTCCAGCTTCTCCTCCTCTCCCCTGAGGTCTAAACATTATTCTCCATAATCTTTCCAAACTAGAAGTACGTTTCCGCACTTAAGATGCAGAACAGTCTGTCTCTGCCACTTTCTGCTCGGCTCTATCAATTCTCTCACTATCTGACAGTGCTCTGTTTGACTTTTTAATTTGCCAATTTTGGAGGACCTCATAAATTCTTATTTTTTTTCAGGCGCTGTAGGCAAGTGCAGTTTGTCTCTCCACAATGCCATTACTTTGCCTTATTATTGCTTGGCATTCATAAGTTCCTTTAGATTGTCTCTCATCAAGACAAATTATTTTGCACCGGTTTCCATTATCATCATTATTTTCCCCCATCTCTCTCTCCCTCTCTCTCTCTGTCTCTTTCTTTTTCTCTCTCTCTCTCTCCCTATGGCGTCTTTCTCTCTCCAGCTTTCTCTCTTTCTCTATCTACTCGTTTTATAAGACATTGACTGCTTTCTTACAGATTATTTTCCATAAACATGGCATGTTTGTTGTTAATAGTTATTTATGAGCTATAGGACCGGTATGTGCTCTATGTTTTTTGTGATCTATTTCACCATTCAATTTACACTGAACATAAAAACCATATGTTTCAAGAATTCAAGACCAAGTCCCTGAGTGCTCTCCCAGTCACCTTTACTATCTTTCTCACTTTATTGTCTATGGAGTGGCTCCAGACTTAACACCTGACGACATCCCAAGAGCCTTAATCCTCTGTTTTCTTGCTCTGGAAGAAAGACGAAGGAATAAGATAAATGAAATCTAAATTTGAGTGGTGCTCCCTTTTAAAGTCAGTGCTACCCTACATGATTTCTGAATTTTCCCACAACATGGACAAACATCTTTCTGGTATTCTCTTAAAATCTTCTCACATGGGTTTCCGTTTATTTCTTTTCTCACGCTCACTTTCACCCACTCCCAATTTCCCTTGCTCTGAGTTTGAATGTAATTAAAGTGGAATCTGTGTGTTGCCTTATTGGCTGCCTGGGGGCCTAGCAAGCACAGCTTGGCTGGGTTTAGTGCTCCCACCATGTCTCCCTCTCCTCAGGCACCACTGGGGGATGATCATTGTATAACTGACTTTAAGTACAGAGGTCCTGGGTGCCTAACCATTAGTTCTTCCAGCCATGGGAGTATCCAAATTAGTCCTTCTAGCTGTGCAGCACGGACTCTTTTCCTCTGTCTCCCCTAGTTCAGTTTGTGCTGAAGCAGCTTTCTTCGGTTCTTTCTGGGCCGTTCACTTTCATTGAGTCCACTACAACTCTGCTCTCCTGTTGGGTTTTTGCTTCCGAAGCACATTTTTCTGTAATTAGATAGTACGATCTGGTTTTATGTGACATCATCTCTCACGGTTATTTGTGGCTTAGGAAAGCCCCTGTAGGTCATGGCGGTTTGGTTATTTGGCTTGACCAGATGCTTGGCCATTTAGATCTGGAGGTATAGCGTGAATGACTGCGGATGGATGAGAGGGAATGCCCAGACGATTACTAAGGCCTTGTGAGAGGAGGGGCACATGTAAAAAAAACTCATAATTACAGAGGAAAATGTGTAATTACAGCCGATTGTCTTCCTGTTTGCTGCTATAGCATGGCTTTTATGACCTAAGACCTTTTTTTTGTCCTTTTGTCCACTTTTCCTGCTGAAGACAGACACGCAGACACACACACACACACACACACACAAACAATCTCTCTCTCTTACTCACTTTAGTCAGGATCTCTGTGTTATGGTGACCCGAGAAAGGTCCTGGACCCCATCTGTGGATACCACGTCAGTACATAAAACAACTAAAAACTAGAGATGCACCGATCGATCGGCCGGTGACCGGAATCGGCCGGTTTTCAGCTGATCGGCCATGACCGGTGTCCGGCCGATCAGTCTCATATATCCGATTCTGTGCCGGTCAAATTCAAGACAACGGTAAAAACTCAGCTGTAATTAAGCAATATTACACGAGAGGGTGTGCGTTACCATGATGCTTACTGACCGCATCACTGTCCTGCCAATAATGACGGTAACGCACACCCTCGAGTGTAATATTGCGATTATACAACAGTTACCAACAAAATAAAAGATACAAACAAAATGTATTCATATTGTGGGGCAATTCGCTCTCAAAATAAAAAAAAGTTTGCTAGTGTTATCTCCGTTTCCCTGGAAATACATGGGGTCTGACTAATAACTGGAAAATAATCAGTCACGTCAGTAGACTCCTATGTAATGGAACCTAGTTTACTACTCCAGCAAGTAGGCGGAGCCTTAGTAACGACCTGCAACAGAGACGATTTCTAGTCCCTGTTGAGTCAGCCAGCCAACTTGAGCTAATGCTTTCTAGAGATCGCGGGATTTCCTAAACTGAATAAATACCACACATATAAACACAAAACTGCCTTGCTAGCTCAATCTTGTTGTAACTAAGATATCTGCTGAAAAAAATAATTTTTCCATGGACAGATTAAGCTGCTATGTCCGCGAACTTCACATGTATTTTTAAGCTAGTAGCGCCGTGTCACCGACTCACCGGCACAGCTGATGGATGGCAGAGCGTCTGGTAACATCAAGGCTGAACAGAGTTAGCGTAGCGTTATATTTAAATATATTGTATGATAATATGGCGGAGTAATATTTAGTGATGAGCACGGCTAGGTGTGCTGTCATGCTGATTTGATCACGTTCTAAATGTCTAGTTGACCAATCAGATCGCTTGGTCGGAACTACCTGTTGTATAATAGTCCATAATAGTAATAGTCGGTGTGTTGTTATATAGATCTGTTGCACCTGTTTTCTTTCGGGAAAGTATAAAGTGGGATATACTGCAATTCATTTTCATTTGGATTTTATTTGTTCAAAAAAGCTCTGTCCAGTAACCTGGAGCACTTTTTTATTTTGAGATTTGTTTGAGTGAGAGTGAGAGAAGGTCCTGTAACCTGGTGCAGTTTTGGAGAAAATGTAAGTTATTAATAGTCAATGTTTTATTATGAACATACAATTGAATTTTAATTTTCCATTAAAGAAAAGTTACAAAAATGTTTGTGTGTGCTGTCAATTATAGTTCTTAGAAAGAAAATCGGAATCGGCCAAAATCAGAATCGGCAGGTCAGACTTTTAAAAAATCGGAAATCGGAATCGGCCAAGAAAATTGCAATCGGTGCATCTCTACTAAAAACAGTATATCTCCTCCACATGCTACTGGCTCTTTGACCAGCTGTTAGTGAAGTGCTAGTACAATGAAACCAAATGAAAGGATGGAGCAGGAGTGGGAAGGAAAGGTTGATCTGCTCCCCTCAGAGGTGTTAAAAGGCTGCAGCGTGCTCCCCTTCTCTCCTTCCTCCCAGGAGGGGAAGGCAAGCAGCGAGCTAATGAACTTGAAATGACAATGACTTATTCAGCTTACATTTCTTCCGCTCAGCTGTAACAGAGGGCATTTCAGTTAGGCCCACTCTCCGTCGTTTCATACGTCTCGTTATTTGCACTACTTCCATCTCTCCCTCTCTATTTTCATCTCTTCTTCCTCCCCTGCAGAGTCTTCGCTCATAAATATTTTACATCTTCCAAATGAACTCTGTCAACCCAAGCTTAGTGCATGGCTGGCTCCCGCGTGTTTCTTATGTGTTTCTTCAATGTGTTTATGTGTCTGTGTGTGTGTGTGTGTGTGTGTGTGTCTGTGTGTGTGTGTGTGTGTGTGTGTGTCTGTGTGTGTGTGTGTGTGTGTGCGTGTGTGTGTGTGTGTGTGTGTGGAGAGGTTAAGGTTAGAGAATGAATCAGGGTTCTCACAAGTATAGTAATAAACGTGTGTGTGTGTGTGTGTGTTTGTAAAAGAGAGGTTGTGCTATGTGCCATTTTGTGCATCTATATGAGATAAAGTCTCTAGTGCATTACTTAGATGATGATGAGTGCGTCAGACTTTTGGATCTGCTTGTAGAGTGTGTGTGTGAGATGTATTTTACTTATTCATTGTTTTAATTTATTTATTTAACCCTTATTCCACCAGACAAGTTGACTAAGAACATATTCTTATTTACAGCAAAAGCCTGGGGCGCTTGTCGCTGGGTTTAGCAGAATTACATACTGTACATACTGTACATACAGGATACACACACACCTGGGAGCTGCTGAGCAATATGCTAACCAGTGGGTGTTTTAATTCTGAGCAACTAACTTAAAGCAGTTGGACATTAAGTGCCTCACTCAAGGGCACTTTGACAGTTGTTGGTGAGGAAAGGAAAAGCTTTTATCTAAATATAAAGCTTTCACTTTCCCTACCCCGATTTCCTCAGTCTGTCTGGGGCTTTAGCTTGACAATCTACTGGGCAAAAGTTGCCATCTGTAACCCTCAGGCTACCGCTGAACCCTAAACGCACTGCAGGTCCTGTGATGGTTCTCATATTGTTCACACAGCACTTGCGCTATGCATCTTTACACCTTATGCAGTTGGAAATACGTCTGCGCAGGGTGTGCAGAAGGTGTCAAGCACGGCATCTATAACCAGTGTATTTCCAGTGGAATCCCTGACTCGACAGTGTCACAACAGAAGGATGTTTGCGCCTGAGGGAGAGTAAGGGCTTGCTAGTGTGTGTGTCTGTGTGTCTGTGTGTGTGTTTGTATTGGTGCACGTGTGTCTGTGTGTGGATCTTTTTTTTATCATTTTTACCCAGTGACTTTATTTTGGGTTGTCGCAGTAAGCAGTTTGTCAGTGGCAGTCCTGTGTCTCTCTTCTCTATTCAGTGCGTATGCATGTCTGTGTGTGTGTGTGTGTGTGTGTGTGTATGTGTGTGTGTCTTTGGGCCAGGGTCTGGTTTAAACTAAAAGCCTACTCTGTAAATCTTTCATGCTCTCGCTGCCTTCCTCCTGAGATGAAGAGGGAGACAGAGAGATGGATAGGGCTTATAGAGTAATAGTCGCTTTCCCTCCATTTCTGTCTCCTCCTGTCATTCTCTGTTTTTCTATTGTTCGCTTTATGTCTCTTTCACCTCAGTATCATCACTTCTACTCTACTTTTCCTCAATTACTCCTCATATCAAACATCACATTTAGCCTTCAGCACAATTTGTCTCCAGATTTACGTTCTCAGAATACACTTTTGCAATTTGCATACACATGTCCACACGCTCTTGTGTCCTACTATGGACTTGCACATATGTTTATGTGCATGTGTGTGTGATTATGTACCCCTATATGTGAGTAAATCTCCTCGTCCAGCTGTAACGCAGCAGTAGTGGCGCCCCTATCCAACAGTGTCTGGCCCTGTGTGTCCCTGTACCCAGCACCCTTCATCCCCAGCAAACCCCAGCAGCTTCAGCCCCATGGCCCTGGGGTCCAAGGCATCACTCAGCCAAATTGAATCACAAATCCTGTTGGGCAGAGGAGACTGTGGAAGCTCAGGATGAATGGCTCTGGTCTGTCCTGTGACGCCTGCTGACGAATGGCCAGGGTCTGGAGGATCGGAAGGACTGGACCAAGATGGGTGGGACTGGCGAGAATTAGCAGTACTTTTATTGTAGACTATGATGCTGCTGCAACACTGAAACCTCAAATTTTCCTGTTTTCATTTAATTTGAAAGTACACACCACATCTTGATGTAGTTGCTGAGTAAATTTAATGACCTCTGGGTGTGCAAAATGTAATGAAAACACATTGTGCAATGTCAAAAAAACCTGAGAAAAAAGTTTCTTAATCCCTGAAAAGCTGACTTTATGAGATAGATCTGACAGCATTCATAGGATTGATGATTTCCAGAGTGTGGATGAATGGAGAAGGAGTGAGAGGAGTAAATATGCTGCTGTTGTTGAAAGTAGGTTGGTGAGAGGAACAATGAGCTACTTTCTCTATCTAGGTTCTGGCAAATCCATCCTTGTTCACAATGTGGTGATGACGCAAAAAAGAGGAGCATCAAGTCTTTGATGTTCCATACTGGGGTGTTTTGCAAAGAGAGTTGTGTGCTCACTGTGGGATGAAGTCTCTCTCCATCCCTGATAGTCATTCTCTCCTCAAATCTTCCATCCCTTCCTTCAGGCTCTCGGTGTTTGAGACGAGACGGCTCTAAGAAGAGTTTAATATTTCCTCCCTCTCTGCTGTCTTATGTCTCTTCTTCCTCTTTTGCCTCGTTTGCTCTCTCTTCTCCTCTCTTCAGTTCTTCTTTTTTCATTCCGTCTCTGTCCCTCTATCTCTTCTTATCCGTATCTCTCTTGGCTAAGTTCCCTTGATTAAGCACAGCTGTCACACTCATTGCAGAGCCTTTGTTTTGTTTTTTGTATTGTTATATAAATTGGCTGCCTGTCTTTCTCAGGCCCTGGCCCTGTTGATTTTGGGTGACGTCAATTACTGTTGTTTATGCCTTGGACACAGAGCTGATTCTGCTCTCTCCTCTGACTGCTTTGACTCGGGTCATTCAAGCACTGCACAAATGCATGTGTGTATGTGTTCGTGTGTTTGTGTGAGTGCACCAGTGAGGCGTACTCGTTAAATTAAAATCAATCACAAATTGCTTCTCCAAACATATCCCTTCCCTCCATCCCTTATCCCTGACTTGATTATTATCTTTCATGTTTTGGCAGACCAATGAAATCAAATGCTTATTAGAGGTAGCGTCTGGGCCGATGGGGAGGAGAGAAATAGATTTGGCTGGCACCGGCTCAGTGTTTTGCTCCTCTGAATGGGCTGCAGCCAGGCAGAGATGTGTACCCGCAGGGCGCCGAGGCAGTTTGGCCATGGCAGACTGGGCTGTGACATTGAGGTGATGGGAACTTAAATCATCTGCCATTGACTGTGATATTTATCAGCCGCTGGGCTGGTGTAGAGCTGAAGGGTGGGATGACCTCTGGGGAGGGACAGTGTGCTGTGGCATGCACGCATGTGCACACACACACATGCACACACACGCACAGACTCACACTTTGGCCCTCAGTCTTCCCTTACTGTACACACTGAGCAGACCATATGCTTTAACCACTCCAGGCCTGATGGACTCATAAAATTGGTTTCCAAAAAACATTTTATGAAGAAAAAATGTAATGAGTGGTTGACTGTAGGTTTTTGCTGCTTTCTGTAACTGTTGCGGTGACTTGTGTAGCCAATATGGGTTGCATAGAACATTCTTTCTGGTGTGCTACTCTAGATATCATGTCTAGGATTATATAATTTGTATTTTGTAAAATATGATGATCCATTCCAATGCTAGGAAAGAGAAACATGAGAGTAAGCCTTTTTTTTCATTTGGTCTAGTTTTGGTGCTTTTGGACCACCTCTCTAGAAGTGTGTTTGCAATGCACAGTGCTTTGCATCCCCCCCTTCACCATACTGCTACCTTTTCTAAAAGCCCTTTCCTTCCATAGCCTCTCAATTTGCTGTCTCAAACAGACATGTAGAGTTATTCTCTGTGACGGCCTACCAGCTCCTCTCTGGCTAAACGACATGCAATGGCTGTTAGGAAACGGAGCTTCGACTGTTCGAACTCCCCACCACCCACAACACCCATTCCACAAACTGTAGCTAGGCCCCCTTCTCTCTTGGGAACACAGTGCCTAATGCACCATTATACTGCTATAAATACTCTTTCCCTAGACCACGCTCACATTTTCATTATGTGATTATTATTTTATTTCTCACCACTGTCATGGGCCCTGGATGGTCTGTTAATGTGGATCATTTTTGGAAGAGGGAGAGTGAAAGAGTCTTGCCGTCTCGAATGCATGCAGTGCAGCTACAGTGTGATCCCATGTGTCTGATTATTACAAAAGTAAAATGCAAATGGATAATGTGCCTGTTCACAGTTCATTTAGCATTTAGATGCAGCATCCCCCAGCACTTTATAGTGAGCGCTGTTTGCTAGCTGGTGTTTCACTAATTGCCTGCAGAGCAGAAGTTGTTTTTGTACTGTGTACAGCAGTAATGCATACTATAGTGTTCTATATGCATTTGCATGGCTATACTGAAAGAGTAAGGAGTGGATAATTTCAGATGCTGAAAATACAAATGGGTGGAGGACTGGGGCCTCTGGTATATACTGCGTCATTATAAACAGCCAAGAAAAGTTTCATTCAGCCACACACAGTTTTTGAAAAATTGTATAGACTTTATATAACATGTTTGTGTGCATCTCTCACCCCAAATATGATAAGGAGTTATGCCTCTTTTGATTTCCTGAAATGATGGCAGAGGTTATGGCCCGAAGAGGTGTTTTGGGTAATTTAGTTTCACCACTCACTGACTCCATGTTGTGGCACAGAGAGTACACTTAATGGCGACTGATTCACTTTAGCCACCGTCAGTGTGCTTCCAACTGCCTGACAAGCTCTCTGTTATCACTGGCAGACTCAGCCTTGATATGACAAATCATAGACAATAATCTATACGCTAGCAATCTTGTGTTTGGATTCCTGCTGGAGGGTTTAGATCATGTCGGTAGTCTCTTAGTTAAATTGTACTTCCTCCATGGTGTTCGCTGTGTGTTCTGCCATGTTTGATATTTCAATTTCTAAAGTAATCTACAGTATTTGGCAGCAGTGATCTATTTGGCAGTAGTGATTGATTGTTTTGTCTATGCAGCTTTAATGTGTTTTTCAGCTTTTTTAAATTTCTGAACAGAACGTAGTTTACAAATCGTCAAAATCTCCAATCTTCACGTTGACTTACTTGCAAATCCAGTAATTATGGTACTAGATCACAGAACTAGTTAGATTTAAATGCTCCACACATAAATTATGAACTTGGCAAGGCCGGTTGTTGACTCGGTTTGGTTTTTGATAACATCTCACATTTTCTAGGACGTTTGCCATTGCTCTCTATAAATGCATATTTATTTGTTTTGTAGGTTGCTGACTGTTTGACTGGAACATGTGACTGAATTGTATTTTGTGTGGTTTTTGTCCTCAGCTCTCTCTTATAGAAGAGATCTGAGTGAACTCAGTGGGACAACCTGATTAAATGAAGTTAGAATATTAAAATAAGGGCGCATAAACCGATGCATTCTCTTTAATGTAACGCTGTGATCACACTTACTGCGTTGAATGCCCTACTCTCTGATGGAAATTCATTTATTTCAAATGCTGGGGGAATCATGCTGTTGCAGATGCATTGCCTTGCGATAAAAGTGTCACTTTACTGCAGATCTTTTCCAGTTATGCATTGATAACACATGCTTAAACTACACCAAATGTTGTTTTGCCCTGTTATCGCTGCCTCTCCGGGAAGTTTTTGCGATGAAAACATTTTATCAGTGAATCAGAGTTGTAATGAAAGTTAATGTTATAGGGCTAATACAACCACTTACCATGTCTACTCAATTTCATCTCAGTGTAAATCACTTGTGTAGAACTCTGCACACAGTTTCCAGCAACACAAAGGAATTAAGGAGTACATGAGATACCGGCATAAGGGTCAAGGTCTTGGTGTCTTATACTGTAGACTGTAGTCAGGAAGTAGAGGATCGTCCTGCTCAACATTTTCCCATCCTCAGTAGCTGAGGCGGCAAATGATGGGTAAACAAAGAAAAAAAAAGAGAGAGCCAAGGAAACAGTCGGGCTCTTCTCTATCCATTCAGTGTTTACCCATGGATTAGAATCCTATCTCTCCTAATTGAGTTTCCTGGGAATGTCACGCTCATAATCTGTCCTCAAACACGACTCTGGCCTCCCAGCGTCCCTGTGAATTCCTGGCTTCGGTGCATGTCTGGTACCCGCCGAAACGCATCAACAGCAGCAGGCTCAGATGGTTAAGTGTCCCCTTTACTGTTACAAAGTCCGCCCAAAGTGAAGCTATGCTTTCAGTTGGCTGTAATGAGGTTTTAATGAGTAAATCTTTCTGGTCGAGAGAGACAAAGTGGATAGATGTGATTCCAGGCCGTGCGATGTGCCTCTCCTTGTCCTTGTGGAGATGCTCCTGAGGCACGTCTGTCTTCGTGTCTGAATTATATCATCTCCGGGTCTTGTTTAGCAAACAGGATCTGCCGTGTTTTAGGGGTTTTATTGTACCTCTAGGTGTGTGTGTGCCTGTGGGGTCTGTATATGTGTGTGTGAGAGACAACATGGAGGAGATATCCTCTTTATGGCCAAGTCTGTCCTTGCAGTTAAACCAGCCACAAACGGTTGTAAAGGCCTTGGTCATACACTGCGGCAGTATTGGGTGATATAGACATCTGCCCTGGCAGTTAACTGGCGACTGCCCCTGTAGTTATTACTGTAGTCTGTAAAGGAACCCATCGTGCTGTCTGGAGACGGCTGCCTTAATGACACTTTGCCAAGAACATGGTCCTTTCACTGAAGTAAAAGGACCTTCTCTTTCTCTCTCTTCCCTATCCCTCCCTTTTTTCCTTTTCTCTCACGTCTTGTTCTTTCTCTCTTTCTGTAGAGAGCATGGCCTATAAGTTCTTGCTGCTTCCCCCCCTCCTCCTCTCTTCTCTTCCCCTATTTCTCCCCTAAAGCAGGCTTTGATGTTCAGTCTCTTAACTCTCTGAAGCACTGCTGCTTCGCCTCTATCGAACCACCGCCTCTTTCTCGCCCTCTCCCTCTCTCTTTCTTTTTTTTTGTTTTTTCAAAAAAAATTTTTAATGCTGCTGCAGGTGGGAACAGATCTGTTCTTCATGCCTCGGTTTTCTTGTGACAACAGTGCTGCTGTGTTCAGCCAGCTGTTACATAGCTAAGGATTCTCTAGGAGTTGGTGAAGCTCTCCTCTCGCCATCGTTATCTGTGCGTGGCTCGAGTCTCAACCTCACTTATGATTAACACTAGCAAAGCCAAGGAGATGGGTAATTGGAAGAAAAGGTCACATCCAATCTCACTTTATTACATTTTCACCTCCAATGACAGGGGCAATAAAAATAACTTTCCACACTTAGGTTAATATGAAGAGGACAAGACTAGACATTTTGAATTTGTCGCTGAGCCAACTTAGACCTACACCTTGCACCTACACCCGTGCAGTCATGTTTGGTGAACAAAAGACCATATTCGTTTTGTGAAGATATTATACTTCCTCTATATGTCAAAGATAGCTTTCACACCCCGCAGTTCTCTGTTTAAATCTGTTATAGTGGATAGGAACTGAAGCTCGTATATCTGCTATCGCCGTAGTGTTCCACAGCTCTTTCGGTTTCAATATCCTTTTGCAGTATTTGTCCATAAACAGCGCATTTGGATGTTCTGTACGGGTGAGAATTTATGAATTCAACACCTGATCTGGCATATTTGGTCGTGAGTCATGTCTTGGAATGGTAGTTGTAAACATGGGTTAACACTTTGTCCTTTTGTCTGAGGATATTAGTTACAGAGAAGGGAGTTGTCAGACTTATCCCTCTCTAGTCAGGGCATGTAGCTTAGCAGCCTACTGTACACAATACCTCAGGAACTTACATACATACACATAGGTGTACATACTGTGACAGATGGAGCTCCTACTTGCTGTCATATGACCTCTAAAAATTCCTGTTTGGTTTTGAATCTGTGTTGTCCTTTTACTCTCCCACTTTAGAAAAAAAAATCCCCTTAAAGATCAAATGGGGCATGATCTGACATGTTCTCTTTGGCATGGCTCAGTGGTAGCTGACAGATTTGAAGTTAATTAAAAGTGCTCTTTTGTCTGTTGACTGATGCCAGTGTGGCAGGATCTGGGGGAGGGTGCGACAGGCGTGGGCGGAGGGGAGGAGGGAGGGGTTGTGTGGGGGGGCTGGTTGGGCACACAATAGTGGGCTTTGTAGGTGGCTGTGATGCAGGGCAAAGGGTACATGATGTCAGAGGAATACTGGCTTCAATCCACATGCGTTCAAGTCCCATGGCCCTCAGAGGGTCATTTAAAACACCTTCTCACAGCTGGATGACCAGGAGGAAGAGGTGGAAGAGGAGGTGGAGGAAAGCTACCATGCAAGAGGACATACAGTACAACGGGCTGCATTCCCTTTGATGAATATGGTGGAGAATAAGGCAATTTTTAATATGGACTTCAATGATAGTTGAATGCCTGTGGTAGTCAAACACATTGCAGCTGCATTCACAATGGAACCATTCACTATCGCTGTGATGATAGTGTTGTTGTTGATGATGGTGATGGTGACAGTGATCTGTACGGTGGAAAATGCATGTGTAGCACTGTTTTAACACAGTGTAGGAAAAACAGAGCTGCTTTAAACTGTTAAGGACCGATAAAGTGAAGGATGGCTCTATGAGCTCAGTAGCTCATGTCTCCCTCCACCACTTGCCTGGTAGTGATGCTGCTGACTCTAGTAGCATGCCATTCTGTGCCTGTTTTTGACTGGCGTCAGGACTGCAGATAATACTGAGTCGCAGAGGAGAGGGATAGATAAGCACACAGAGCCCTTCAGTCTCTCTCTCTCTCTCTCTCTCTCTCTCTCTCTCTACCCACCCCTTTGCTCTCTTTATAATTCTCAATTTCTTTCTCTCTCCGCTCAGCCTCTCCTCCTCCCTCCCTGGTCGGAGGGATAACCATCTACCCTTTCAGCAGAAGCCAGTGCTCTATCTGTCCCCCTCTGCCCTCCCTCTCGCCTCTCTCTCCCTCCCTCTCTCTGCCTTCATCTCACTCTGAGAGGATAACCATCTAGCCTTTCAGCAGAGGCCAGCTCTTTCTAATGAGTGTTTCCAATGAGGGAAGACAGTGAAGAAGCTTTGTCCCCCTCACACTGGTGCATTTGACCAGCTTAGGAAAGGGGAAGTCTACCACTGATTAATATTTGGACAGCACCGCAGATAAGGTTGTCTAATTTAATGTGTTGGCAAGATGAGATGGGCTCTTATTAGTTTAAAGATGGCCCTTGCTTGCTGAAGCTGATACGACAGCATGGCTGACTGTGTTTGCTAGTTTGTAAAAGTTGTGTGTAACTTATTCAGGGTTTATTTTATTAGACTCAGTTCACCAATCACAAACCACTGCAATGAAAGGGAATTCATATTGAACTCCATCTCAGCACTTTCATATCTGCTATTCCATCAAGCTAATATCTAATAGCAGGAGTCACATTGGAATAAAAAATAAGTGCAGCAATGGCTCTCTTTGCCGGTGTATGGGGGCCGACGCCTGAGCACCATAACAATAAGAAGGTTTTGTACTGCAGAAGCACCGTGTTTTCCCATCGGAACTAGCATCTTATCTGCAGACTGATAGCAGTCACCTGGAAGTCACAGCGCAGATGTGAAAGCTTTGACAACTAATGACAAGGATGGAGAGAAAAAAGAGGGAGAGAAAAGACAGGTGGAGGTTTTAACAAAGCATGAAGAAACCCAAAAATGAAAACACAGGCATGCTAGAGAAAATCTGATGTTTGAAAAAACGATAAAAGACGCTAACAAAATGCTGGGATAAAGGAAATTGAGAGGAGCGGAGGAGAGGATAGAAAGTTTTAAGCACCATGTTTAAAGTATAGGGAGCCAAAATAGAAAGAGCCAGGGTTCGTATGATCATGAAAAACCTGGAAAAGTCATTGAAATTTAAAATGCAATTTCCAGGCCCTGGAAAAGTTATGGAAAATAATATTTTTGGAAAAGTTTTGGAAAAGTCATGGAAATATAGCTAAAGAATCAAATATAATTACTGATTAATCCAAGCATGAAAATAGTCACGTAAATTGGCACGTAACCATCGCGTCATTTCAGTGGTGTGAGAAGTTAGTTCAGTCTGACTCAGTCTGTTTACATGCTCGCAGTTGCTTTCTGCTAACGTAGCAGTTAGCGAACTTACTTTGCCGACAATATGCCAGGCAAGTGCAGCTTCAACAACAGAAGGCTTTTTAAGGAAAAGTACCAAGTATCACTGGCAAAGGCACTGACCCAAGACGTGCTACACGCAAACTGTGCTGTAAAACCTTTGATATTTCGAATATGCGAAAGGCCGCGCTTACTAGCCACGTGAAGGGGAAAAAAGCACCAGACCGCAGCCGCTGTTGCAGGCAGCGCAATTCCTATCAGTGAGTTTATGAACGTAAGTGCTGGTGCGGCAAAGACGTCCACCGACACTACTGCAGTTTCCACCGCAAAGAAACAGACAAGTGTATAGTTTCAACCAAAAAGTCATCATCCCATTATGTGTTGTAGACTTAACACCATACTGATTTCTTGTGTGACTGTGTGTGTAAGAGATTACTGTGTGTGTGTGCGTGTGCGTGTGTGTGCGTGCACATAAGTGTTTATGGTATGGATCCATGTAATATGAAGCCCCCCTGTCTGATTGTTGCTGAGTTGTTGAATTAAATCGTGTAAACGAGCCTTTCTCAATTTCTCTGATGTCCATAGGCTGTTTTCTCATTAGGCTATAGATATTTTTTTCATTTTTTCATTTCAACAACATTTCTCATTATAATGAGATAAGTTGGTATGTCACAATAACGAGAAAATATATCATTATAACGTGAAAATATCTTGTTATAACGAGAAAAAGATCTTGTTATAATGAGAAAGGTTTCTCGTTAGAACGAGATACTGAGCCGATTTTTTTTTTCCACTGTGGCATCAATACGCTGCCGTACATCAAAGCTGAGATACTATGGGCATTAAAAATCATGAATTCGCACTACTCGTTCAAGTTGCCAGACAGCCAGATTGCAGCAAGATTTGTCTATAGTGAGAGAAAGTGTACTGTGAGCTAGTTAACACTGGCGTTCCTACCTCAACGTACTATTTCTCTCTCTCTCTCTGTCTTTCTCATTCATTCTCTTTGTCTGTCTCTCTCTTTCATTCTCTCTTTTTCTTATGCTCTCTCTCTGATAGAAAATGTGATGGCATTTTTGATTTATCTTTTGTGACATTGACAAAAATGTTAAACTGGTATTGGATTTAAATACGACAAAATGTATCTAGGTGTGTCTGTCTGGTGTTTATTTGTTCTAGAGAGGCATGAAATGCAGACCTAATTTTACAGTGTTACAGTACAAAATTTTCAGTGGTACTACAGAGAAGTAATTTCTTTTGGTCATGGAAATTAGGTTAAAGGTTGTGGAGAAGTCATGGAAAAGTCATTGAAAATCATTGGTGAAAAAGTGTATGAACCCTGAAGAGCTCATGACAAGAGACAGGAAAACATCTGAAACTTTGAAGTTAACAGGCACATGGGGACTGAAGGGAAAACATTAAGAGAGAGTATGACAGAGCGAGCGAACGACGGAGACAGACACAAAGGAGGACGAGAGGGAGGCAGAGGCAAAGAACTATGCTGCGCTTCCAAGTTTAGGAGTGCAGATTTGACAAGCATTTAGGTTTTCTTTTTTTCAAAGAAGAACCTATGAAAAGCTTCCTTTCAGGCCTGCACTGAAAGGAGGATTAGACAGAGGCATGCCCAATGAAAGACACAAACATTCCTCTACACATCTTGTGCATTTACCTGTCAGAGCGCTGCAATAAAGCTGCTCACACATGGGCAACATGCCAAGATTTTGAATTCTAAAGACCTAAAGGCCTGTTGTCTGTGGAAGTCTTAACACTGCATTAAGAAGTGTGTGGCTCCATTTCTTTGCTGAAGGAAAAACCTTTTCCCATCATTTCATTATAAACAAATAACTAATGCTTATATAAATAGTATACTGTTGTATACTGTATATATGCACACACCTCTGACCCTCATGTTTCAGAGTGTGCAAGTTTCCTACCCTACACTATTGAAAGTGAGTTTTCTGGCAAATAAAATGCTTCTTTGCTGTCAAATGCTTATCTTTCCCACTTCCCATGAGTGTTGCATTCTAGTCTGACCTTTTCGCATCTGAGCTGAAGATCAGCTCTAAGTCCTTCTGGATGCCATTCCCCTTCGAGCTATGGTGAAGAACAATTTGCTCTGGTTCTAGCTGATCTATGTGTGAAGAATGCTAGGATTGTGCTGTGCGGAACATTAATTCTCAAACTGCACATAAACTGTCTGCTGTGCCTGCCATCAGAGAGAGAGCTAATGATTTTTTACATCATTAAGATTGTTCCAGTGCTTTAGGGGTCATTGTGTGACCAGTCAGCCTTGCATTATTACGCTAACAAGTGCTAGCCCATGACAAATCCAATAGTGGTTGGAGTTTTAGCTATTTTTTTTCAACAGTGGAATGTGTGAAAGTCTTTTTTTAAGTTGTTTTGTGTCTGGATGAGTTTGACAGAGATCAAGTGGTCCTGCCTGACTCAGTCCAAATGGACCTATTTCCAGGAAAGGCCTCTAAACTTGGTTCCAGTCAAAAATAATTACACCACCAGGAAAACAGTTGGAGGCCGTCAAGGTCATCCAACATAGCTATTGTGGACACTTGGACAAACCTAAACCACTGTGTAAACACTGCAGTTAGTGTAGCCAAGATTTCCACGTAACGCAGAACATTCTTAAGTCCAGTTTTGTCCCATTAGCTTTATTTAACAAGTTGTATTCCACATTGTTAATGTATGGTTCAATATCACCAAAATGTAAAAAGACTGCTTTTGCAATAGCTAATCATTTTTGCTGCACTCAACCACCAACACTATTAAAATTCAGGTGACTCAGCTTCCCATAGTGCCCTGTTTTGCCCAGCAACCGTGGGCATAGCTGGGAGTTGTGGTTCTCCAGTCATTACTTATAAGTGGTAAAAGCCCACACTACTGCTGTGCATCAGGCAGGAAAAGTGCATGACATCAGAGATGGTGGCCTACATTGAACAATGGGAGTGGTGGCCTGGATTCTGAAATGAGCTACTGTGGCGGATGGTGCTGTGCGCTGTCTGGTGGTATGTCATTGCGGTTTTGGTAAGAGAATTGGCTCTTTGGAGTAAAGGAGGAAAGCAGAGACCACAGACTTAATAGCTCTGACATGCTCTCTAAGCATCCTCATCTTTGTCTTGACAACTCCCCGGCTTTCCACTGCTTTGTCAGTGTGCATCTTCTCAGTGTGTCTGTTGCCCTTTGCCTCTCCAGTTACCTTCTCCCTTTGTTTGTTGCCTGTATGTTGTCTGCCTACCTGCCTGCTGATCTAGAAGTCTGTCTGTTGTCTTGCTGTCTGTTTGCCATGTGACTTTTATGTGTTTGCCAGTCTGTCAGTCTCACCGCCTGGCTGTCAGTTAGCCCCTCTGCCTACACGTCTGTCTGTCTGTTGTCAAGACATTTTTGTGACTCACAGTGACTAAGAGAGGCCTGAAGTGTTAGCCTGTCCTGACCTGACTTCAAAATAGACAGCTTGGCACGCACACCATGCACACATAACACCGTCAAAACAGGGCTTTCCTTGTACAGCATTAGTTCCCATGTCAGTCCCTCTTTCAGAACAGGCTTTTAATATGATTCACTGATAGGTTATGAGAATCTTAGATGCTTGAGAACACTGAAGCCCTTAGCCGTCATCTTAATGCGTTTGATTGTTTGTCAGGCATCAGGAAAACATAATGGATTACACAGCTCTGTCGTTTGACTCACCATTTGATTAGAGCTCGGTTGTTGGAGCTTTGTTGATTGATCAGACCTCTGCTAGATTGTTTGTTTCATGAAAATGCTTTAAGGCAGTCTGCATAGAAGCAATCTCTCAGAGTTCTCCGGAGTTGATGCGGCCTGAGATTAAGTTGTGCAATTTAATTCCCATCAAACAGATAATGCTACGCAATGACAGACAGTGATAGTATTTATCTTGATTTATATCAAATGTAGACAAATGACATAAAAAGGTAGAGATAAGAGAACTTCCCTCTAGGTAAAGATTGTTGTCTGGCCCCAGCCATAAATAAAACATACCAGTGTGTGTGGATCTGGGCAAGTGAGGATCTGCTCTTTGGAAGCCCAGATTCCCTGGCCAGATTCCCAGCCAGAGGCAATGGGGGGGAGTGAGAGATGAGTGAACTAAAGGAAGGAGTGAGAGACTTGTCTATGCTTTGATCTAATGACTGAGGCAGAGAGGGCTGGCCATACACACTTTCTCCAAGCACTAATCTATAATCAGATCACCCAACTTTTAATACCTATCTGATTCATTATTGAGGATTAAGGAAAAGAAAATTTGACACGGGATCAGCCGTTGGCAACAGTTCTATCTGGTTTGAAAAGGGTGCGGCGGGAGTGGCGTGGGGTGTATGCTTGTGAGTCAAAGGGTGATGATTGATGGCTCCTTGGGAAGATTTTTTTGCACTATGGCAGGAGAGAGAAAAGAGCTGGATTAAATAGTAGCATTGCATTCTAGACTTCCATCATATGTGCCATTTGTGTTCTCTTAAAAATGGATTTCTATTCACTTCTATTCAAAGAATGCGAGTCAGAGAACAGATTGTTCGTTCCCCCTAGGGTGTTGGAGCTGGAACCATCACTCTGAGCTGGCAGCATGTGCATGCAGGACGCCTAAGTGTTATTTTGAGCAAGCCGTGTTACCACTTTATAAAGGAGTGAGTGTTGCAGCGACAGAGTACATCTCTCACTCAATAGTTTGTTAGATGTATGAGATTCAGAGATTTGAATGTGTTTGGTTGCTCAAAATGCACAGCGTATCACATGCAGTTCATCCATTTCCGAGAGCTCACAGGCTGAGAAGAAAGACGGGAGGAGAGCGTGAAAGAGCAAAAGGTCTTGACAGGTAACAGCTGTGCCTGCACCTCTCTGACAATCACCCGGTCACCACTCACTCGCCCGCTGTCTTTCTTTCTCCCTGTTTTTGTTTGTTCCCGTCTTCCTCATTTTGTCTTTTGTTTGATCCCTCAAAACCTTTTCACCTCTTTTCTCGCTTTTTCTTTCAAACCACCCCAGCTCTTTTATGTGGCCAACTGCCCATTTTCCTCTTGTGTATGTCTCTCTCTTTTCTTTTTTCCTTGTCCACATCTCTCTCTCGGTCCTGGGTGAAGGTGTAAGTGGAAACCTAGGCCTTGTTGCTTTGACAGGCCCTGACAACAACAGGTCTGCTCCGTCTCCTCACCTGTCTGTCAGCCTCTCCACCTCTGAGAGCTGGCTTGTTTGTTTGCTCTCTCGCCGCAAGGAGACAGCCGTGCCACAGATGGAAACTTGCAGGTGTATAAAGGAGTCAAGCCATGTGCTCACACACACACACACACACACACACACATACGTACACATATACAGTACATGCACACGGGCAGTAACGTCTGCACATTAGTTCTCTCTTTCTCGGTCTGACCCGTCTCTTTTAACCCCTTCCTCCCTGATCTTTTGAAACTGTTTTTTCATCAAGCTTAGTTCCTAGACTGTATTGCGTGTGGCTGCAGAGGCGACAGACATATTAGTCCTCCTCTTCACCACTACATCATGTGACAGGATGTTCTGTCTGAAGTGTCAACCCATGACACATCCTGTCAAAGACCACTGTTAGAAACCAGTGTTAAAAACACACTAACCAGATACACTCTAACAACAGTACACACACACACACACACACAGAAATGAGGTCAGGACTCTTTGCTGCCTGTGGCTGTCCTGTTTTTGAGATGGCCTAAGATATGGTGGAGACACGGTTCAGAGACATTTCAACAGGATAATTCTTTCCCCCCCATGTCTTTCATTTTTTCCTCTCTCTCTCTCTCTCTCTCTCTCTCTCTCTGCCTCTCTTATTGTGCACACACACAGATTCAATAAGGCCAGTAAGTCAACACAGACAAACTCAAGTTAAGGCATGTCTGTAACCGTGGGGGTGGGGAGGAGTGTAGGGTGTAACTAGGACAGTGTGCGTCTGTATGTGCTTGTGTGTTGTTCTAGACTGAGATCGGTCTGTGGAAATTGCATTCTCCTGCATTCCAGGTCAGTTCGATTTGATCTTGGACAAAGCGGAAAGTGAAACGTAGTGGAATTGGTAGCAAACGCAGGTGCGGGAATAAACAAAAGTGTGGAGATGACACTGGAGAAGGCAGGACACGGCAGGGCAGGCTGGCAGGCGGGCTGGGTGGGAGCTGGAGCGCCACATCAGCCTATCTGACAGCACTGTGTTTGTACCTGCTCAGGGAAGGGGACAGCCTGCTGCCACCGTTCAAAGCAGCTGGCTCACACACTCATTGGTTATTCATTGGGTGACATTGCCACTGGGATACGTGTGTGTGTGCGTGTGTGTGTGAGAGAGAGAGAGAGAGAGAGAGAGAGAGAAGGACAGAGATAGAAAGAAAGAGACAGAGAGCAAATGTGCCTGTGTGCATGTGTGTGTGTGTGTGTGTGTCTGAGTCACTCTGTGCCTGGCCTATCAGAGAAGGCAGTCATGCATGTTTCTGAGGGCTACAGCAACTTAATTACAAAACCTGTTGTAATCCATCATGTTCCTTATAATTCACAGCTCCTGTCGCTTGCCTGATGCATCACACTGTGTAGGACTCACGATCAGTCATTCAGATGTTTTGTGTGTGAGTGTGTATATGTGTATGTGTGTGTGCACATGTGGGATATGTTCGGTGCTTTCATTTGCACCTGTAGGTGATAATAACCATAAGTAATGGCAAGCTGTTCTGTGCTGTCCTGTGCTTTTCTGTCCTATGCTGCTCCCCGCTGTCGTCCTCCATTCCACTTGTGTCTGGTCCATTTGTTAACATTGGCTGGCCATTGTTTTGCCTGATAGCAGCCAGAGCTGTTTGTCTCTGGCCAAGTAATCTACTCCCCACTGCCCACATCATTACTTCATCACACTATCCACTTATCTAGCTATGTCCTTCCTCTATCCGATACTAATGCAGTTAATGCGTAGCCAGCCCAACCCTGCCCAGCCCAATAAACCACAATTCAGTACAGTCTGATTCAAGTCAAGAGTGTGAAAGAGCACCTGCATAGAGAGGGATTAAACTGTGTGGGGTTCCACTAATAGGCATTTCATGGAATCTGTTGCTACTGTGGTGCCTGTGCATATAGCCTAAAGGATAGCTGGCCGGTCAGCCAGCCATCCAGGTAGCCAGATATAGCCTAGTGTAGGCTGGGAAAGAGGAGCACAGAAGATCAGCCTGCCTCAGTAGTAATGCGTTATTAATGTGTTGTGTGGCCGCCACCTCGTCTGGCTCGAGGAAGCTATTTATGTGACCCTCTGCTTGGCTCACATTACCACACTGATGAGCCGCTAGTGTCTAGGTTAAAGCCTGGGTCGCTCTGTGTGTGTTGGAGATAGGAGGAGTGCAAGGAGAGACAGTAGACAGACAGACAGACAGAGACAAACACTATTTGACTGAAGCCTTGTCTGTAACGAGCATTTGTCTGGCCGGTATGTGACATGAGAAGGTTCAGTGTGTGCAGTTGCTGGGTCAGACATGTCAACCTCTGCTGCCAGCTAGCCGCGTTGTTTTTCACCTGTTTAACCTTAATCCACTGTTCAAGCCTGCGTGCGGGTGTGTGTGCGCATGTGTGTGATTCCTAGTGTTCCACGGGTGTTTTCCTTGGCACTGATGATAATCCACCCATCTGTGGACTCACACACACACACACACACACACACACACACTCACCAATGACCGGATTAGGCTGCTAATCCCTCAGCTCCCACAATGTGCGCGTGCACACACACACAGACACACACACACGCAGTAGTTTGAAATAATGTCAATTATGCAGTGGCAATCTGAGATTAAAATGTGCCTCAGAACAAATGCATGTAGATTTACCAACTGAACATATGTAATCCATTCTAAACTCTTCTATGCCTACCGCACCATATACACAGTATCAGATGGATCAGATAGTGTGAGATGGAAACAAAATAAAATCAGAACTAGTCTAGACTAGTGGGCTTATGTAATGTATGGTACATCAGTGTTTCCCCTATATGCATGCTGAAATATAACCGCCGCTGCTGAATTATTATTATGTTATTATTATTATGCACCGATTGTTTTCTTCTTCCTGGAGGCGGGCCTTACTATGTGCGAGGGCCACCGTGACACGCGAATGCTGTCAATCTCAAAGACAACTGACAGATTCCCTCACAGAGATATTAACGTTACATATTATTTTTGGATTGTTGTAGTATTTGTGTTATGTGATTTTACTGTGTATGGATGGCTGTTGATACAATATATTTTTTGTTCAATAAATGTCAATAATTGTTTTAAACATTATACTTTTATTATGTTCAATAAAAGTGTATTTTCCTAAATCTTGATATGTAAGCTAGACAAACATTTCCCCTGCTCATTACTGTGCGCAAATGTTCTGTATGTACTTAGGCCTCAAGAGCCCTTCTGGTGCCGGCAGACACATAGAAACCTCCCGGCAGGGTGCCCTTTACGAGCGCACAAAAAAAATGTTGTGCAAAAAAAAAAAAAAATTTCTTCACCTCCACTGCTACAACTCCATCCTAGGGGAAACACTGTACATTATTGAAACATCATTGTGAATTCCAAAAGTGATTCTCAACTTGGGGTTTGGGACCCATAAGTAGATCCCACAATGATGTTGGAGGTGGACCGCTATGATTTAAGGAATGTGGAAAAAATACATATTTCTTACACACTCACCCAACTGTATATGTGCATACTGTAAGTAAAATCAGGGTGCAAATATGTAAATCAGGGTGTGTCCACCTTCACATTATGACATCAATTCTGACTTTGACTTAAGTCCATTTGTATGCTCCATTCCTTATGCACCAGAAACCCTGCAATATGTCAAACATTACCGTCAGTTTTATGATATCAAACAAGAAATCTTCATACATATTAATAGATGCCAAGACATCAAATAGAATATGAATTGCTAATGTCTAGGGTTAGGGTTAGCCTGTCTAACCCTAAGGGATCATCAAAGGAGATGGCACCAGTGGGGCACATGGAGGGTGCCAGGACATTATTTGGATCTGCAGAGTTTAACAAACGCCCAGTGTGTGCTCAGTGTTTGCACATGAATGGGGCCTTGATCATTAAGCTGCGCTGCTTATTTGCGAACAGCCGAAATCCATCCTGTGTTCCTCCAGGTAGCATGTGCCCTTTTCATCCTGGCAACAGGAGCTCAATCAGCTGGGGATGGGGTGGATGGGGATGTTGGCAGAATATCTCAGGCCTCTGTCTCCTGTTGTCTGGCACAGTTGTTAAAGTCGATGAGCAGACACACAAAAAATATATTAGGCAGACCCTGACGCGTAAAGGCACATGATCAAGGACAGTTTCCACTCTGTCAGTTTAGAGTCTCCGCTCCATCTGATTTGCTTGTCTTTGCAAACTCCACACAGAAGGGGCCAGGGTCAGGAATTGAACCCAGGTCCTGCCAGCACTGTCATCCTCACAACAAATGAATTATAGGTGCATGGCGTTTCAAGGCAATGCCTCAGCAGAAAAAAGGAGAAAAGGAGAAAAGCCCATGGCTTGATTTTCCACCATACAAAGAAACCGGGGTTTTGAATAAACCCTTGCACAGCTGAGGGCACTCCCAAAATCCCCAGTTCACGCAGAGTCCAACTCTAAAAGTCTGAAAATTGCATATCTCAAGACCCGCATAACTTAACGCAGTCTGAATCGGTGGAACTAATGCAGCTTTGAGGCTTTCCCCAATATATAAAGAAGTGAAATAGGCTGAAATGGCTAAATAGAAACCATTGCTTGCAATTGCAGTGTGTTATTCTGTGTGGAGGGCCAGTGTTTTTTGGTCTCTTTTTCTTTCGTTAAGAGCCATGAACCAGAAAGATTTATAACTACTGCACAATATAGACCACAATGCTATACTGACTAGCCACACAGTCATGGTGACATAACTGTACAAGAGCAGAATTTTGACTTATTCTGTTTTGCCCACCCACCCCCAGACAAATTATGGAGAGAATGTGGCTTTGAGTCACTCTTCATTTCCCATCGCCCCCTCCACATCTCTAAAAGCCTCTGTCTGTCAGTCTCTCCCAGGGTTTATCACAGTGCGCACGGCCTTATTCTGCCTTCCCAGATTGCTGTTTAATAGGAGCCTTCCTCCCTGGTGAACAGTGATAAGCTAATGGTTGGGGAATTGCTCCCCATTTAGCAGCCATGTCTGTCAAAGGAGAGGGGAAGGAAGCTTTGGAGGGCTATAATGGGGTTAAACATGAACAGTGAGTGTATGTGCGAGTTTTCCCGTGTGTGTAATTGTAGGAGAAGCCAGGTGATTGGCTTCTGCTACCTCTGTGCTGATTGGATTCACAGGTGGTTGATTAATTCAAAACACCTACTCTGTCAATTTGAATATATTTGAATAGATCAGTTGTTTTTTGCAGATCTTCTTCACAGTTCTCTGTTTTGTTTTTACTCTGAGTGTCTACTCTGTAATCAGTTTAAACTCTGTAATCACCCTCCCTTGCAGTATTATTAGGAGCATATTTTTTCAAGTCGGGTTTGCTTTCTATCAAGTTTATTCAGACTGCAGGAACAATTCAGGAACAATAGAGGGAGGAAATAGTGAGGGCAGGCTGGAAATTGGTTAACGCAAGGGTAAAACTCAGACCTATAAGGAAAGGGGAAGGGGGAGGGGGGTGTCTTGTGTTAATAAAGACAGGGGTTTTTAACTGCTCCACTATCTCTAAGTACAGAAAATTGGATGTCTCAAGCATTAGCTTTCACTGCCTTTTGTGATGCAGCCATGAGATGCTCCTGTTGGAGCCTCCCGCTAACACAGGCCTTCTTTAGATTGAGCTGCCCCTCTCTGCTGATTACTCTAGTGTCCTCTGGCTATGAGACTGAATGTGATGCGTGCGTGTGTGTGTTTGTGTGTATGTGTGTGTGTGTATGTGTGTGTGTGAAAGAGAGAGAGTCTAAGTGTCTAAGTGTAAAAGTAGGAGAGACATGTCTGGTTGTTAAGGATACATTTCCTCTACACTTAGATCGAAAGTGGCTGATTGTCTCTCACACGGATAGAATACACACACACACACACACATACACACACACACACACACACACTACTACACACGTACATTCAGTATACTGAGTCAAATAGAAGAGACTGCTCTGATTGTGACATTAGCCAGAGAGTAACCAACTGGAAAAGTAATCCTCTGTTACAGGTGACCTTTTCTGCTGATGGAGGAATGGAGGAATGTGTGTGTGTGTCAGTATGTTTGTGGGCGTGTGTGTCCAACTATTAGTTGCTGTGTGTGTATATACTGTATACATACTAAGTAGACACACTGAGCTGGCCCATTCTCTCTTGCTGCATCCGGCAAACCTCCTACCTCCCACTAGCAGTGTGTGTGTGTGTGTGTGTGTGTGTGTAGGTGTGTGTCTGTGTGTGTGTGTGTGTCTAAGTGTGTATTCTTGTACTTTGCACAGATGTCCTTCAAATGGCAGGCAGCAAGCAGATTGCACTGGAAGAGATGGCCACAGGCCCATAATACACACACACACACACACACACACACACACACACATACAGACACACACACACACACACACACACACACACACACACGCTAAAACTGTGATGGCCACCGGCCCAGGCATTTAAATGGGCGTCCCAGCGGCTGACAGATTGCAGCTGACCCCTGATAGTACTGTATAGGCCTATTCGTCCATCAATCTTTCTCTCTCTTTCTCCGTTTCTCTCTCTTCTCTGCTTTTCTCACCCCTGTTTTCTCAGCCTCTCTCTCCTTCTCCCCTGCTTTCTGCTCTCTCCCTCATTTGTTCTCCTCCTCTTTTTTCCTCCTTTCACTCTCACAAACAAACACACATCACACAGACTCATATATAAGGGCCACTCTCTGGGCCCAAGCTCTCCCCTTTGTGTGTGTGTGTGTGTATGTGTGCACGTATTTTTGTGTACGTACATGCACAGGCACTGACTCATATAGTGATAGGGATGCTCAATGTCACCTTCTTCTCCAGTCTAGGCTGTCTGTCCTCCACTTCAGTGTTTGAAGAAGAAAATGGCCTAATTGCTCTACTTCAGAGTTGGCCTGGATGAAGCACTTAAAGGACAGTTACAGACTCTTAGTTGACACATAATCAGTGAAATGCACGGATTTGCTCTTGCCATACACATATATGGACACACACACACACACGCACACACATTGAATGATAAAATACAGTGGAGATCGCAGGTCAGCATAGGGTCCATAGTGATTAACATCAGGCCACAGCTACAGTAAATGAGGGTGAACGACTGCTTTTAACGGTTGAGCTGCTGCACATAGAAATCGATAGCTTTGACGACAAGCTATATCGATAGCCTATACGCTTGCCTTCAACTGAAGCGCCACCAGGTTCACCGTAAAGACAGTCTGAGAGATAGAAAATCATTAATCCTGTCCCTATGTGGGTTTACTGCATATGTATGACTGTTTGTATGGACTATGTAATGCTCATTGTTGTGGACAGACACAGTCATTAAACATTATGTGTAGGCTGCCGTGCTTTGTTTGTCATTTGAAAGGACAGACAGGGACATATTACCGTACATGTTATGTATGAGCAGCAGTAGATGTGTTGAATTTACTGTATTCTGCATTATTATTACAGTGGCTGAGGCAGCCTAGGCTGAATCCTTCATAAAGTAAAACCTAACAGGTGTACAATATTGCAGCAAAATAATTCTAGTCTCAGTTGTTCTTCATATCATTATGTCCTTTGATGGCTCATGTTGGCAGAGCAATAATGCAGCAGTAATTCATTCGTGCATGCAGTAAAAAGTGGGACTTCAACAAGGGCTACATCTGAAGGTGCTTAGGGTGACACTGACGTTCTTTTTCTTTAAAAGTCTCATTGGCTGCAAGAGAAGTGTCGTGCGCTAGCCTTGAGATTTGCACTTATGCTGCAGAATTTGCATCATTATGTCATTGATTGAAGTTGTGTGTTCACAGATCTGAATCAACATTTGTAAAATCGTTTGTGACAAAGTCTCATATAGACTAAACGAAAGGACAGCTTAATTTAATTACAACGGAAAAACAAAGAAATCACAATTATGAGGTTTTAGGGCCTGTGTGTGTGTGTGTGTGTGTGTGTGTGTGTGTGTGTGTGTGTGTGTGTGTGTCTGTACACGTGTGCATACATAAATGTCAGAGAGCCTGTGTACAACACCAGGACAGCCTGAACAAGACCTTGCAAGAGGATCTCAGAAGGCCCTCCAGCAGGGAACAGAAGAGACAGGAATGGCTTGTTAGGTGGGCATTACAGAGAGCTTGTTAGAGAGTGTTTGTCACTGTAGGGCCTTTGGATAAGATGGCAGGCTCAATGAGAGTCAGTTAGGTCCCTCTTCCATGGAGGGAGTAATATGATCTGAATGGGAATGATACAGCCTGCACTCTATCTACTCTCTGTTTAACATAAAGTGACACCAGCAGCATACTAATACCAAGCAACGGTAAACATGTCGTCCCCCACAAATGATGCAATCCTCCTTTGGGCCAGTTAATGACAAATATGTCATCTTATTTTGACCTGTTTATGTAGCAGCCCCCCTTGGGCCAATCAGTGTAATTTTGAAAATGCTGCAACACAATGGTGAAAGGCATAATTCCCCAAGTTTTGTCAAAATCCAATCAGCGGTGTCTGATATATCGTGTGTGACGGACGAATGGGGGAACACACTAATGGACAGAGAGATAGAGACCAATCCACGTTCCTTGCCGATTTCATCATGTGGGAAAAAATTGTGTGCGTGTGTGTGCACGTTAGAGAGAGAGAGAGAGAGAGAGAGAGAGAGAGAGAGAGAGAGAGAGAGAGTGTCTGTGTTAGAAGACCAAACTAATAATCTAAAAGCTTAACTGTTCCTTCTTCTGAAGAGGAGGAATGTCGTGATACAGTTTGGTATGCTCTACATTATTGTTTATCTGATCTTTGTGTGTGTGTGTGCGCGAGCATTTGTGTTTGCGTGTGTGTGTTTGTGTGTGTGCGTGTTTGTGGTTATAAGTAGGAGTATATGAGGATGTTCAGATTAGTGCCACAAAACGAGGAGGAATTTATTCAATAAGACATTTTTGATTGCAATCCAAGGCTATGGTTCATATCTGCTGTCTTCACCTGCAAATGAATGTCACCCACATGAATTTCTCTTGCCTTAGGCCTGATAGCAATGAGGTGGATGATGTAACTTACATTTCACTATAATTTGTTCTGATTTCAGCTACAGCTTGACTGTAATATTAACCAGTTTTGACTGCCCTTGTTGAAATTCCCTCATATACTGTAGTTTTTGTGTGTGCATGTATGTGTATACGGGTGTATGTTTGAGCTTGAGCTTGCAGACGCATTCCACCTTTTTCCTGTTTTTTTTGTTTTTTTATCTGTGGGTGTGTGTGTGTGTGTGCACGTGTTTGCATGCGTGTGTCAGGAGTGCTCATTAAAGTTGTATGGGAACCGATGCCCCCCCCCCCCCCCCCCCCCCCCCTTCGCTCCACTGCTCCCAGCACCACAGACTTCTCCACATCCTGCCAGGCAATCAGGAGGTCGGACCCAGGCAGCCCAGCCTCCCCGCCTGCCAGCAAACTGGGTTCAAGGCTATAAAAACAGCCATTGCAACTAATACAGGCTGCCTCCTTTGTTCTCATGTTCGCTGCTGAGCATTATATCCATCATGCCAGAACACAAGAAATCTTCATCTCGATTTTGTCTGCGTGATTTGCCTGCATGTCGACTGAATTGGTAGAACTTGTCGATGCTAACGTGTTTTTTGTCTTTTTTCTTTTCCTCTCCCTTCCTCCATATCCCCATCCTGCTTTTCATCCTCCCTTCTTTCCCCTCTCCTAAATCCTCTTCCCCTCGCTCTCTCCCCATCCCCTCTGCTCCGCTCTCCTCTCCTCCACCTCTCTTCCCCACCCTCTCTCCTCCTTCATCTCCACCTGTCCTCCTGCCAGGAGAGCACCTGCGCATCTGTCCCCAGGGCTACACCTGTTGTGTCAGTGACATGGAGGACAACCTGGCCAGCCTGAGTCGCAGGGAGATGGAGGGACTGCTCAAAGACGCCGGACGAGGACTACAGGCCACGCTCGGTCGACAGTACAAGATCTTCGATGGTGAGTGTGTGTGTGTGTGTGTGTGTGACTGAGTAGGGAGAAAAAGAGAAACCCTGAATGTAAGTGCGTGAGTGTTAGTTCTTCGACAGTAATCAACTGGACATGAGCCTATCACACTGGATTATTTTGATGTGGAACCACATGTCCAGGCACACATTTCTAGCAGGGGATGTTTTTTTTGTGACACACAGTGTGAGTAATGCATGCAGCTGTCAATTTTGGTTCAATAGATATTCTTGGCTGTTTCTCTTTTTCATTCGAGACATACCGAGCATACACACAAACACACACACAGACACACAAGGCCATACACACACACACACACACACACACACACACACACACACACACAAAATGTGAACGAAGAAGAAGAAGAAGAAGAAAAAGATAAGAAGAAGAAGAAGATAAGAAGTTAAAGCCCTTTTATTACACAGACTAATGCATAGATTAATACAGAGCATTGATTATGTATCAGAAGAGGGTAGTAATGCCTTGAAGTAGTGTTGTTGTCATTGAACCAATACAATTACCTAAATTTAAATATTAGCAATTAAATGGCACAAGATTGCTTAAAATAATGACTGATGATTTTGATGATGTAAGCCTTTTCCCTGTCAAATAGCCATTGGTAGCTCTTTTCACGGGGGTTAAGAGAAACTATAAAAAGTGTTTCCAGGCATACAGTATTTTGCTGATGCGTAACTTTTGCTCTAGCAGCAAAACAGCACAGTTAACAAATTATAATCGTCATCTGAAGCATAACATTCTGTTAGAATGTAAGGCAATGCTGTAAATAAAAAAGTTTTACAGGGTTTATACTCGTGAGTGTGTTGACAAAATTAAATATGACAAGAAGTACAAAAATAAAGTACTGGTTCTCCAATCAGGTGCTGTGGTTCAGGCGGTGCAACTGTACAGTGGCATTATAGCCTCGAATCAAACCCTACCTATTTCATGGTAGGATTTGATCCAATTTGAATTCATTCAGCTGAATCGCATGAGGCCTCATTTTAAAAAAAATTAATCCATCGCCAATTCATGACTCCAACAGCCTCGACCCGTGTCACATTGCAATTCCCAACTCTAATAGAAATAAAATACCCTTTTAAAATGTTGAACTTGACTCTGCATTTCAGTCGTTCACTCTGCAAGTTTCCTAATGTTGTGTTGTAATGACATGCATCAGAGCGATGAGTCTGAATCACTCTGCATCACAGGACAAAGATTGTTTAGGTCCGTAATTGTAATGTTTAGAGTGAGAGAGAGAGGGAAAGAGAGAGAGAAAGAGAGAATAAAGAGAAAAAGCAGGAGTGAGAGAGAGAGAGATTCTCAATCTTAAACCGTTAGCGCACTAAGGCAATTATTTGTGTTTAATGACCTGCTCCAGTTAATAGAAGGGTGTCTCTGTGCTCCACTTGTTCCCCTTGGCCAGTCTATGACAATGGATCTGTCAGCTGGGGCTCTGAGCTTGGCTAGTTAGCCTGACCTTTTCAGATCACAGTGATTAGTGGCTGAGTGACATTTGTTTACTCTTCCTCTATTGCTCTGTGTCTCTGTCTCTCCATGTCTCTCTCTTTCTCATGGTCCTTCCTTTTCACTCAGGGTGCTGTTTCCATGCCAAAGGGATACTTTCACCCTGCCAAAACCCACAGGAGGACACACACACACACACAAACACACACGCACATATACACACACTCACGCACGCACGCACACACACAACCTGTCCAAGACATACAAATCCCCTCCAAGTTAGTTTATGTCATCTTAAAGTCCTGGAACTTTCCCATTCTCCAGAAAAACACCTCATTTAGCACAGCAGAGCCAGTAAACAACACAGACTGCAGACGCACACATTCAAGCAGCACTCAGCTCTAAACTCTAAACAATCTAATGTGCCTCAAAGAACTCGCACACGCACACAAACGCACGTCATGTAAGTGGTAACTCATGTTGCCAAACAATGAAGTCATTTGGAGCTTGTTTTTGTAGGTGTGTGTTTACCTGTCATGTACTTTCAGAGTTCAAACGGCTGCTGTTGTTTCGTAACACAAAACTCTGTCCAGACCTCAGATGTGTCCTTTTCCTCGACCTTAAGTCCAGCCACACCTGCCACATCTTCCTCTCTCTCCTTCTCTTTCTCCCACCCTCCTCACCCTCTGTCCTCTCCTCTCCTCTCCTCTCCTAGCCTGCTCTCCACTCTCTTCCTCTTCTCATCCCATCCCATTTACCCCTTCCTCCTCTTTTTCCATCTCCCCTCAACTCACCCCGTGGAGCATCAGATGGGGACAGCAGAGGAGACAGAGGGAAGAGAGAAATGTGTGTGCGTGCGTGTGTGTGTTGGGGATGGGGGGGGGGCTTAAGGTCTTGAAACCATCTGCTGTTGATCGCGTCCTCCGAAGAAGCTGAGCGATAGGCCGGGGTTAATTGGACCGTGATGCGATGCATTCGCTGCCACAGAATGGGCTCAGTTTGGCAGGGTACACCCATTCTCACTGAAGACTGGTGTTTTTAGCCTTAGCTACTGGAAATGGCACAGTAAGATAACTTGTGTTTCAGGCCTCTGTAAACAACTCAGCCACCACCAAACCCAGCCTCCTCTTCACTGTGTCAGAAGTGGATCTGTGTCAACAGTTAGATTCAATTAAGTTCAGACACAGAATCTTGTTTGGTCGTTTCGTTCAGGTTAAGCTTGATATTTATGGTTAAATAAGGGCGAGGAAGAGCTGATTCCCAAGCAACCTCCAGAGGAGTGAAAGTAGCAGTATTTGTTTTTGGTTTTTTTTAGTTTAGTGTAGCTAGACAAGAGTGTAGTAGCGTTGTACCCTGCTGCCAGTCCCTCCACATCTGGCTGTGTTTAGCAGGGTGTGGGCTAGCTAGCGCCATGTGGCTAAGTGTAGGGTGTTACTGTTCCAGCCCAGGCAGGCAAGGCCTTTTTAGGTCCAGGGACTCTGGAAGAAGCCCCAACCAAGCCACAGATTAGAGGACCAGCATGCTCACACACAGCTGGCTCCCGGCCTGCGAGTGTGTATAGTAGTGTGTGTGTGTGTGTGTGTGTGTGTGTATACAGACACACATGCGTTTGTGCATATGTGTGTAAGTTTGCAATTTTGTGTGTGTGTGAAAGAGAGTGTTTTTTTTTGTGTGTGCGTGGTTTGTACTGTCTGTTCCCTATCTCTTTACCGTTGTCAGTTTTACTGCTGCATGGCTAAGGATGACCATTACTGATTCCAACTAAATAACATCAGGACCAAGTTAAATAGCCAGTAGAAGGCAGACAGAACAGCAGGAGAACTGCGCACACAACGGTGAGGAGGAAAGTGAAAGCAAAGTAACAGAGAGAAGGCAAACGGATAAAGATAGAATGAAAGAAAAAAGATCTGGAAGGACAAGAGATACAGGGAGAAAGAGACACAAAGGACACCAAACGACAGAAGAGACAGAGCGAGAAGGAGAGCGGCAGCGAGGGTGAGAGACGAACAGGCAGAAATAGGAGAGTGGTAGACAGAAGAGAGTGAGATAGATAAACGGACCAAGACAGAAAGAGAGATGGGGGAGTACACACAAAGAGAGAGAGAAAGGTCAGAGAGGATACAGAGAGTGATGGCACCGGAGGGAGCTGTGTGTGTTAGATGGCAGCCAGGTGTGGGAGACAGACGGAAGCCTTAAACCTGGCAGGTGGTGCTCTACCTAATAGTGCCATGGCTGGCATCTGGATTTACTGTGTGTGTGTGTGTGTGTGTGTGTGTGTGTATGATTCTGGCAGGGGGAGTATGTAATTGCAGCCATTGATTTATCTAGATGCAAAAGGATGCTTTGGCGATTTGTTTATCTTTATATGTGTAAGTGTATGCGGACATCAATGTATAAGAGAGAAAGATAGATAGCATACAGACACACAGATGGACAGTTGGCTAGATAGATAGATAGATAGATAGATAGATAGATAGATAGATAGATAGATAGATAGATAGATAGATAGATAGCCTCACAGTAAGAGTCAAATAAACGGGTTTACTCTTTTGTCTGATCCTAAGCCAAGACATAACTCTCACACACATGCACACGCACACACACACACATGCAATGGAATACAGTATTTATGAGTAGCCAAAGGGTTATTGGCCAGTGTGTGTTTTAGCCCATTTCAGTCCAAGGCAGATCAGTGGTCATAGAGTTTAATCTGATTTGAAGAGTACTGGCTGGCTGGCTGGCTTATGGGTACACTCATTTCTAGATGACCAGGCAGGACACTCTTATTTATTCATTTAAGTAGAGCTGAACATCTCCCAGCTGGCCTGTTAAGTAACGCCATCTCCTGCGATGGAGCTAGACAAGACCTGAGGCGGGGAGCAGTCCATGACGATGACATCAAGTGCACCCAAATGCATCCTGCCCGATTTAGAATACAGACACGACACTCCGATCAAAGGACAAGTCCACAACCCCCCCATCCCACCCCAACCCCCACTCCCCCACCCTGTATCGCCATCCACCTCAGCAGCAGCAGCCCGCTTTGTTTTCTTCCCAGTGTAATGAACGCCACGGCAGACAGCTCATCGGGAGCGCTAATACCAGCTGCAAACACTTCTAATTAGACTCCGGCGACACATTCGGCGTCTGCGTTGAAATATTCCTTCAATTAGACAACTGATTTGACCCCCCCCCCCCCCCCCCCCCCCCTTCCACCGCCCACCTCCTCTCCTCCTCCTCCTCCCCCCCCACTTCTAATTTCTCCTGCTTTCAGGGTCACCTCTGATGATGTCACGAGAGACAAGGACATCTGCTCCCATTGTGCGGCGTGATTGGCTCGTTTTATCAGCATGCAAATCACGTCGGTTGGGACCTGGAGTACACTGGCCTAATTATGCCAAACACATTACTCACTAGGAGCAATGGCGCCTTGGAAGGATAGAGTGAAAGAGAGAGAGAAAAAGCGAGACAGAGGGAGAGAGAGAGAGAGCGCAGGCGAGGATAGATGAAGATTGCGGTGTTATAAAAAAAAAAAAGGATGATGGGGGGAAAGAAATGGAAAGTAAGTTGAGATGGAGGGAAAAAGAGAACAAAATGACATCGGGCAAGGAGCGGCATGGAGCGCGGGAGGAAACAAGCAAGGGAAAAAGAGCTGAAAAAGAGAAACAGATGGATAGAAAAAGAAACAGACATGGGTAAATGGTGCAGAGTGCCAGACAGGGAAAGTCAGGAGGGAGAAATAGAGAGGGAGAGAGAGAAATAAAGACTTCCACAGACCGACCGTTGATAAATGGCATGTGTTATGTGGTGTGTCGGCTTGTTTAATATAAGGGAGCTTTTAATGGCGTCTAAACGTTTGCTAAGGGGGCTGTGGTGCTCCTGGGGCACAGTATGTGTGTGATAAATGTCCTTATTGATGGAGAGTCAGTCTGACACATAAACAGTCTAATGGCTCCCAGATCATCGTTTGTGCATTCGGCGCACCCGGGACAGCAGTGTTTGTTTGCGGCTGTCGTGTTTATTTGTTTCCGTCCTTGCACAGGTGGAGAACAAAAAAAAAACAAAGGGAAAGGTGGAGGTTCCCGGGGACATGTGGACAGGGAGGGGGACAGCATGCAAAGGGCGGGTCCTGATAGGAAGGGTAGAGATCACACAACCATCTGGTGCCTGCTGAGGAGGCTGCGGGTGCGGCTGGAGCAACCAGGCACAGAGAGAGCAACCAGGCCTGGAACACTGCAGCTCAGTCTGCCTCGCCTCTCCATTACCCTCCTCCTCCTCTTACTCACTTTTTATTATTTAATGCAGCCCTACCGCCTTATTTGCTTCCCGTCTTCTCTTGGCATATACTTTTTCTCTCTTGCCTTCTCTCTCTCTCTCTCTCTCTCTCTCTCTCTCTCTCTCTCTCTCTCTCTCTCTCTCTCTCTCCCTCTCTCCTCTGCCAAGGAAACGTCCAGCTAATATGATCATTCAGCACTTGTCAAAGTGGACAAATAGAATTAAGGCCGTCAGATATGCAACTGCTACGCCTCTTGCGGTCTCATCTTTTCTCCTCTCCCTCCCTTGCATTCTTTCACTTATCCTCCTCTTCCTTCCAGTCCTCCCTCGTTGGTTTCTGGTGCGCTGCCAAAATTGAATAGATCTGTCATGTTTCACTGCTAGTTTGCTTACTATTTATGGACATGTACTGTATGTGAGCGCGTGTGTGTGCGCCTCTGTGAATACAATATGCTTAAGCATCCTTGTCAATATGAGTATATGGGTATCTGCTTTCATTTACATAGGCCCATTTGTTTGGATAGTGTCCTTGTCCTGCAGAGGCCTTGTAAGTCAAAATATATACCAATATTTTCTACAATGTCTTTTCACTGGTTCGGCTTGGTCTAGAGACATTTCTTGCACATGGAAGACAATGTCAACTGCCAATCAGAGGACAAGAACAAATGCCAAAATTGATTTGTGCAGGAAACCGGTGTTAGGTGGGAGTAGTGCAAACAAGTCATGAAAGAATGAGTGATTTCCTGTCAGCCTGTGATGACTTAATGACTCATCAATTTGGGATCAGGAGCTCAATCTACCGGTGTGGATTTTCCAACTTTATTACACAGCGGCAAAAGTAGCCAGACCCGCTTAAGCCCTCTGTGTGAGAAAACTGATTCTGGATTAGTCTGGAATGAGGAGCACAAGCCAGGGTCAATTAATCCCTCTGTGAGAAACTTACTCAGGATCAGCCCAAGCCCTCAGTGAGAGTGATTGGCAGCTGGAGGAGGATCAATGGTACCTCTGTAACAGGGAATCCCTTGTCAATAACACACCTTGACAGAGGAAGAGACAGAGAGACGGAGAAAGAGAGAGAGTGAGAGAGAGAGAGTGAGAGAGATAGAGAGAGAGAGAAACAATGCCAGAGACAGAGAAAGATAGGGAGAGCGAGCGAGCAAATGGAGTATAGACTTGTCGAGTTTAAACCACTATGTTGATTGATTAAAGACCAAGAGCGTAAAGGAGGGGGTGGATTACCTGAGAGCCACCTTGTGGTATGTGTGTGTGCATGTGTTTTATCAGGTTTAGAACCAATGGGATCAGAGAAAGTTGGAATAGAGTTAAAATAAGCCTCCGACATGTCAAGGTGGCCTGGATGTGAAGCGCAGTGTGATTACAAATGAAATCATTAATTCCCCTCTCACCGCAGGAAGAAAGTCATTAAGACACACACGCTTAGCTTATCTCGTTCTCGCTGTGTGTCTGTGTGTGTGTGTGTGTGTGTGTGTGTGTGAGAGAGAGAGAGAGAGAGTTAGAGAAAAAAGACAGAATGAGATGGAGATAGAGAGTGTCAAGAGAGATTTTCATATTTTATCATAGACTACTGTCGTATTAACCAACTGTTGTTTGACCCCTCTTTGTCCCCTCCTTGCCCGATTTAAAGCTCCTGTCCTGGGATATGAGCAGCTATAGAACCCCCTCCCAGAAAATGGGGGAGGTGGAGGTGGAGGTTAGGCTTGCAGGGATGAGAGAGGATTGGGGGATACAGCAAAGGGTTGGAGGGGTGGAGGGAGGGATGAAGGGATGAAGGGATGAAGGGAGAGCTGGTGGGCCCACTGGGATCCCTGTATCATGGAGACACAAGCAGAGAGAATGAGAAAGGTCATCTTTACACATGAAAGTACGTGTGTGCGCTTGACACACACACACACACACACACACACACACACACACACACACACACACACACACTGGGGCTTTGTGTCATGCTAATGATGATCATTATTCACTTGGGCTGAAGGCCAGAGGAGAAACTGGACAGCCTGTGGTGCAGTACAGCAACAAACAACGAACAAACATTTAAATATGCACATACAGCTCCCATCAAGAAAAATACATAACATTGTGGGCTGGCCCTGGTTCCTTAACAGTTTCTTGAGGTATGAATCAGCTCACCACAGGGGAATGTGTTATACCCTGAGCATTTTAAACACCTGCCCCTGCCTTATCAGGAATATAAACAGAAATGTGGATAATTCATTTAATAGCAAAACAATCTCACTCCATCACCTGAATGAAACCTTTCCTTCTGGAACCCATTTTGCCTAGCTAGACTTTCGCTTTTTTTTTCTTTTTTTACAGTATGGCTGACAGTACACAGCAGGAATGAATCCTAATGGGGATTATAAAGCAAAGCTGCACCTGTCACACCAGCTCCCCGTCTGTCTGTCTGCCTGCCTGACATTGTGTGTGTACTCTGGATAGTGTCTCTCTGTCTTTGTGTGTTTGTGTGTCTGTGATCATTGTGTGTCTCTGTGTGTGTTCATTCACTTTGAAGTTGGTTTCTGTGTGTGTGTGCACATGTGTATGTCTGTGTGTTCATGTGTGTGAGTATACATATGTGTGTATGTGCTTTTCTGCTGACTCCTTTATGTGTGTTTTTTTCGTGTGGAAGCTTGCGCAAGAGTGTGTGTTTGTGTGAGTGACAGATGTGCTGTTCTCCCAGTACTTCCAGGCAGGCCCAGAGCTGTGTTTGCAGGGACTTTGAGTGACAGGAGGTCAGGGAGCGGGGGAGCGATATGTCATCCAGCCAGGAACTCTTGTTACCGAACAAACACTGGGAGTACGGCTTCTGCATCTCAGATGCCTTTATCTCTCTCAAACTTATATTTTAAGAAATGTTTTCACACCTCACACACACCCACAAAGACATATACATGCTTCATTATTTCTGTTTGCTCTGTGTTCTGTCGCTGTAATGAGAAGTTTATTAGAAAGTTTCTCATCGTTTTGTAAAGATCTGCGTAAATTGTCTCTATCGTACTTTCTTTCTCCTTCTTGTATTTTAAGGGATCTATCACCCATGTTGCTGTTTATCACCCCTCATCATTCTAGCCATCTTAGGAGTTAATACTTTGTACCATTGTTTGGTTTGGTTATTGTTTTTTATATAATTTGTAATTTTAATACGTATCCATTTTTATTGGATACACTGGTGTCTGAAAATCCACCTTGCACAGTTTAATAACATAATAAAAGAACCAAATTTAATTAAAATACCATGTTAAACTTATGACCAGTTGCATTGCTATATTAAAACTTCTGATGAAGAACATTCCAGACACAGGATTGCAGCACAATGCAGCAAAGTAAAAAAAAAAGAGCCACAATTGTAAAAATGGTGGTTTCACTAAGAGTCATTAGTTCCATGAGTTTCTAGAATCACTGAGTTACATTTTCAGATACACTGTAAGCCTATGGCAATGTTCATTTAGCACACAATAGCTACCAAATATCTCATTTAAGAAAATGGTGGTCTGCGGTATTTAATTCATATCAAAGGAAGAATAGTAAAGGAGCTACATGGGAAAATGGTTGTCCGCTAATGGAATAAAAAATGACACACAATCCTGTCAGGAATGCCTTTCTGCTAACATTAAATGCTAAATACTTCTCTTCCCCGCAATGTTCAAATCAAGGACTCCAAATGAGAACAGAGACCTTTTAGCTGCGAGGAAGCCTGTGAAAATGCCAGGAGAAAAAGCAGGGGAGCAACGGCAGCGGCGCAGCAGGCGGGTTAGTGTTTATTAATGAGCGGGACTAGAGCGGCGGAACAGAGATACAGTATCCGACAAGGCCAGCGCTTAGATAATGCCACGCAGATGGGTCAGGATGAGCTTAGCATATTAACATGTTATGTAACTCCAAGTATTGCGATTGTCTTCAGGCACTGCACATGTGGGTGTTGGCGTTTTGCAACTTCTGTGTAACTGTTGACTTCACGTTTAGAACTGCATTTGCGGCAGTCAGGGAAACTGTTGGAAGACGGCGTTCTGTTTGTGTGGCTTTGAGTGAGTGTGCTTAAATATATGCTGGAGTGTGTAGCACTTGTGTGTGTATGTGTGTGTGTGTGTGTGTGTGTGTGTTTTATTATGCATTTAAAAGCAGCTTCGTTGGGGGAATAAGCTAACCCAGACTGGGGCTTCCCATGTGGAGGCCCCAGTCACCCCTTTTCTCGCCTCTTCCCAATCTGGGATGGTGGCTGGCAGAGATAAGACACCTACAAAGTAAACATTGCTGCGGACTACCTCTCCCTTCTCCCTGCCTCGCACACATCCATTCACACACACATTGCAGACAAACAGATATGCACACACACACACACACTCACAGCAGATGTAAGCCCGTTGTGTGCATGGAGATGCAGAGTAAATGTTGGCCTGAATGGCTGGATGGCCCGGGCACGCTGCTATTGTGCTGAACCAGGCTTCTTCTGCTGCCATACTCCTGGCAGACCAGAGCCTTCCGTTCCTATTGGGGTTGGGGTTTATATTCTGCTTTCTCTGCTCTTGTCTGCTTTGTTTTTTGTGCTTGTCTTAGTCTTCAGCATTCCTGCTTTTTTTTTTTTTTTCCTCACGACTGACAGCCTGTCTATCTGTCTGTTTGTCTGTCTACCTGTCTGACTGCTTGTCTGCCTGCCTTTATATCTGCAAATCTTTAGCTGCAGCAGTATATTCTGCACCCCGAAGCACTGTCAGTTCCCTGACATCCCCCGGAGGGACGCACTCAAATACTTCCACTTTGGGTTCATTGACAGTACGAGGCAGTGTTGGTATGCAGCACAAAGCAGGGAGAGTAGGATAGGGGAAGTTTGTAAAAGTTACCGTAGTTTCTTAGAAGAATGAGAGCGCAGCCATCACGGCACAAACTGCCATAATAGCCAACTGGGAATGCCACTATAGACAGCAATATGGCTCCTAGAGGCTGACATGTCCTACTGTTTTAATGACTGCAGATGGAAGACATATGTCCACTTTGATTTGGGGTTTTTTTTTGTTTTTTTTTTCAAATCCACAATTTACATTCATGCAGACTGGCACACACTCTGCAGTAACTGAAACTGAGAAAGTGAGGATATAAAGGAAAAAAAACAGCCCCTCACCCATGGTTGCCACTTTTAGAGTGACTAAAATAGCACAAAACAAATCAATACCAAGGTCTGTGTCCATGTGAGCTATATAGTAGATATCAAACTTCCTCCTCCCTCCGTTAAAACTGTCAAATTTCTGTGTCTGTTTTCAGGCTACTTCCTGGAGTTGCTGAACCGTTCGGAGGTGGCCCTACAGGAGACCTTCCCTCCAGCTTTGGGTCCCCTATACTCCCAGAATGCCCAGGTCTTCTCTGACCTGTACACTGAGCTGAGGCGCTACTGCCGAGGCTCCAACGTAAACCTGGAGGAGGTGCTCAACGACTTTTGGGCCAGGCTGCTGGAGAAGCTGTTCAACCAGGCAAACAAGCAGTACCTCATAGGTAGGTTACACTACAACCCCTCTGTAATAGAGCAACCAAGGGGGCTTTTTTTACTGTGATGATGGTGCCAATAATTGCAGTTGAGAACATATTCATGGGTCTATGATGTTTATACCAACCAGGTGAGGTGAACAGTGAGGTGATAATCTTTCTTGCTAATGTTCTTTGACCCTGTTGTGAGACTTCATATGCAATCCATAAACCCATTAGCTTTCAATGTATTCAAATTCAATATTTATGGAAATTCACTTTCATGAAATGTTTATGCTGATTGCAGGGGAAGACTACCTGGAATGCGTCTCTAAGCAGACAGAAACGCTGCGGCCTTTCGGAGACACGCCCCGTGACCTCAAGCTGAAGGTCACACGCACATTTGTGGCAGCGCGTTCCTTCGTCCAGGGACTGGTGGTCAGCGGAGAGGTGGTGCGCAAGGTGTCCCAGGTAAGACCTCTCTCTCTCTCTCTCTCGCTCTCTCTCTCTCTCCCTCCCTGTCTCTCTCTCCAGTTCTCTTTTTCTCCTATTCTCTTCCCTTTTATTGTCAACCTGTATGGCACTCCCTGCGCTTTATACTCTTTCTGTTAACATTATGGGTATCACTGCTTCTGTCAAGTCCTGTTCTTCTACTTCCCATTCCCATTCTGAATTCTATTGCTTTTGATGGGAGCCACTGACTCCCTCCCAAACCTTATTTACCAGTGTCTTTTGTCCCCTGGAGCTAATATTCTCCTCCCCTCCTTTCCCTACATGTTCATTGGTATTCTTGTGTTCAGAGTCCGCATTCCACTCTGTCCTGAGTGCTCACCATCCCACCCGGCACTTGGTGTGAATTTGAACGCCCTCACACATGCACACACTTCTTCACCTATCCGCGGGCATAGTAAAAGGCAATAGCAGATCGATGTTAGTGGAAACGAGAGGCTCCATAAAGCATGGCCCAGGGCTCAGGCAATCAGCCCCTGCAACAGCAGTTAATGTCAGCGCCACACTGAAAAATGTCCCCCTAGGCTGTGGGGAGGGTTAATGTCAGTGCACCCAAGAGAAATGGCACCCTCTGTGCGTGAGACAAGAGTAAGGTTGAGATCAGAGCACGGCTGAGAAATCTTCCCTGCTCCTGAATGGGAGGGGGGCCAGTATTGGTGTGCCGATGAAAAATATCTCCCGTCATGCACTGGGCAAGGGGAGCGTTGAGTGCACCCATGAGAAATATACCCATCCTTTGAGAGAACATACGGTTGATAATGTTGCACCTGAGATTAATATTGCAATTCTTTCCCTGATGAATTATGGGACGGCCAGGGTTTAGGTAAGCATGAAAGAGAAAAAGAGGGAGGGAGAACAGAGAACAGTAGCGTGACAAAAAGTCCTTATAGGGAAAACATTTAGGTGTAGTGCCACTAGCTGACTGCAGGACCACACATTTGGATGCATGTCGAAGGAAATCCTTCCCTTCCACTGTGATGTATGTATCCCGGCTAGCATTACTGGTATGTGCTAGCATGATAGTGAGGCAGCCTGGCCTAGTATCTCTCTTTGTTTCTCTTTGTCCCAGAAAATAGGTGAGCCGGCTTGCTGCCTACACACAGGGACCTCAGGATGTCTCAATTACACACACAGTAAAGCGACATCCACAGGGGAATAAGACCAGGAATAACACAGCTAGTCCAGCAGACCAGTTAGCTCTGCTAGAATAAGGACCAGCAATACAGTGACAGCTAAAACAGCCTGACTAGCATTAACATGATCGCAACTAGTCTAGCGCAGCCACAGACATGCGGGAATATGAAGGCAACACTGCCAGCATAGCTTAGCTTAGCCGCAAGCAGCAACAGGGGAGTGAGGAGCAGTATTAGCATGGGCAGACACGCTAAGTTGGCATTTCTATTCATGATTTGTGTCCCATGGGTGTGCCCCCCGGACCAGCCTGAGTGGCTTACGGCCCCCACAGAGATCTGCCAGCTGCAAGGTGCCAAGCTGATAAGCAGTCTCTCTCTCTCTCTCTCACACACTCACACACACATATGCACACTGGCATACACACACGCAAGCGCATACAGGTACAGACACACATGCCCATGCGCACTCATCCACATACACACCTCATCGTTCCATCATTCCCCTCCCAGCGCTGCCTCCCCATTTCCCCAGTGCAGCTAGATCTTATTACATATTTCCTGACTGATGGCATTTTGTTGGTGCCGAAGGACATTGAGCGATGTGTTCATTAAATGAGGTTGGCCTGGGAAAATGTGTAAGTAATTAGTGGAGCTTTTACAAAATTACAAAATGTCATCCTGGTGCTAATGCCAGGGCACTGGGAACCGCCACCACTCTCAATGAGGTCATGGACTGCCTTCCCCTCCGCTTTCCCTATTACACACACACACACACACACACACACAAACACACACCCACGCTCACAAACACACCCACATGCATTCGCCCACACACATGCACACACTATAGAAGCCTCAAGAGGGAGAGCAAGGGCAGACTGTATTATAGTAAAGTAGTCACCAGACACACTGGGTCAATCTCTATAAAAGGGTATTTCCAAGGTATATTGAACTATACTAGAGGACAGAATGTCTATGTTTCTTCAAATTCATCCGAGTCGAGGTCTCTATGGCATGGTTTGACTGACAGATATGCTGGCTTTGACCCTCTGTTCAATTTCATATTCATAATTTGTGCGTCTGTCTGTGTCTGCATCTTCCCCAACGCACAAGCGGCACTGTGTTCTGCTGCTGGAGTGGCTTTCACTGGCTCTGATTGGAACAAATGAGAGAGAGAGTGAGAGAGAAACAGCGAGAGAGAGCGAGAGAGAGGGATAGAGGAAGATAATGAATAGACTATGCCAAGCTCTAGCATCCTCTCTTCTCTCTCCTCTCCTCTCCTCCTCTCCACATCCACATCTCTCTCAATCCCTTAGTCTCCTCCCTCGCCCAGCGAATTGTACGCTATCATTTCTGTTGATATTGTCCAGAGCTGTGCTCTGTTCTGTCCTCTGTCTCCTCTTAGTGTGAATATCTTGGTATACTAATTTGGATCTTAGCTTTCCCTCCTTTCCCCTGTAATTCTATCTTCGATTGATTGGGCCCTAATGAGACAACCGCTCCTATTTATGGCTATTTATAGCCACTTAATGGGCCCAGTGACTGAAGATGTTTACCACACGCTGCACAGAGAGGTATTACAGCACACTGCTGGACTGCAGGGCAGGAGGAAATAAGAGTAAATTACCTCAGTGTATGTGTGCGCTCAGTATGTCTTCAGCAAAAGTCTCTATGTTTGTTGCAAACGGCAGAGTGGGGATGACATGCATCCCCTCTCTGTATTAGGATGATTAGCTGTAGAAAATAGGCGCTGCAGTGAAAGGTGATGAAAGAATACGCTGGAAGGAGGCTGGGACTATAGCATAGCATAACAGGGAGAGACCGAGATGAGTGGTTACTGAGAAAGAGAAATATACATCAAACGATTCGAGAGAGGTATCAGTGAGACAGAAAGAGAGAGAGCCTAACATTAAGGTGCAGTCTCTCTTTCCGCCTAACATTAAGATGCAGTCTTTCTTTTCCTCCACAGTATTCGTTCTTCCCCTCCTTTGCTCCAGGCTGCACCAGTTGCTGTGTCCTTAACTTTTTCCGGACTGTTCCATTCCCTCGGGTGGGGGAGTGGAGGAAGTAGGCCACGCGCCACATAGCTCACTCTGGAGGCAAGGAGTCTAGAATGGCTCGCTCCGTAACACAGGGGGGAGAGGTCGCTCATATATCCTTACTAATTACACAGGAAGGGCGGGCAGAGAGAGAGAGAGAGAGAAAGAGAGAGAGGGAGAGAGAGAGAGAGAGAAGAGCCTCGTGTCCCAGCCTCACTCGCCGTGGGCAATATAGAAGCTACTGACAGGTATGGGGAGCAAGTTGTGAAGGATGAAGCAAGGACATCTAAGTATATGGGTATTAAAATGTAACACAGTCACGTCAAAGAATCACACCTACATGCACACATCAAAGAAGGAATTTCAAATTTGCAACTTTCCCTCTGCATTCCTCTTAGGCCAGCATAGAGATGATTAGGATGAGGTCAAACTGAGTGCAAGCGCGGTGTGTGTTTGTGTGTGTTTGCGGCGTACTGTGTGTCTGTCTCCATCAGTCTTATTACTGGTCCTAATTTGACGGCCCCTCCTTTACAGCACTCGGTGTGCCGCAGCTCCAAGGACACCGGGGGAAGTTGTCAACGTAAACCTCCAATTAGTGCCGCGGAGGAGTTACACGCTGTTTTATGTCTGTTGTGCTTGGCCTGGGATTCCCAGCGTTAAAACTTGTATGGATGATGTAACAGCAACTAGATTAATGACCGGATCGCTGCTTCTTCTTCATCAGTATTTCATTAGCGTCTCGCTCTGTTTTCTCCTCCCCCACCCCTCTCCCTTGATCAATCTCTCTCTCAAGTTTTTTTTTTTTTGGTGTCTCCCTATCTCTCTCCTTTTCGGTCCGTCTCTCTATTCATCTTTCCTCCCCTTCCCTCCCTTTTCTCTCTCACCAAAGAAGCATTTGTCTGACTCATCCCTGACTAATGAGTGGCAGGGTGAGGATGGGAGGAGGGGAGAGGAGGAGGGCAGGAGTGGGACTCTGACTCATGTCTCATATGACTTGAGATTAAGCCTGGGAAAGTGGTTAGTTTCACTTCTTCTTCTTCTTCTTCTCCTCCTCCTTGTTCAACTGGTAATAATTACTGGATTCTGTTGGTCTGTTTTATACGTCAGAGATGCACTGAGTAATTCAGTTTTATTACGTTAAATTTTTGCTGTGGTTTAAGATTTTTTTAGGAGTTGACAGTTTTGGAAATAATTGGAAATGTTTTTTGCCTTGTGTGGATCAAAGGTATGATCAGATGAAATTTTATGATGATTTAATGATCCCCGTGGGGAAATTGGGTTGTTACAGCCACAAATAGCAATAGGTTGCAGCCAAGAAAAATAGAATAAAAAAGAATAAAAATAGAATAGAATAGAGAAGTATATTAACATAAACCAGAATATAACAAATTGAACATACACAACCAACAATTTCAACACTAGAACATGTTAAGTAGAATTAATGAGGAGTATGGGGAAAAAGTATGGATTACTGCATTATTAGTGTATGCAAAATAACAACAGTAGAACACACTGAGAAGAGAATGAACGCAGAATATGTACAATGTGAAAAGAGCCTTAACTTGCAAATACCAATATGCAAGATAGAGTATAGTCTGCTGTGTATAGGGGAATTACAGCATGAAGCACAAATGCTGTTAGGGCACTGGCTTTGTTCATGCTGGTTCTTTTTATTGGAGGAGGGGGCGAGGCCGCTGTCCATGGTCCTGAGAAAGCAATTCTAGCCTGAAAATGAACTCTTTATTTTTTCCATTCAATTTTGCCAAGCAGACTTGAGTGTATTGTAAACACAAAGTAAGGACAGAACACTGGAATGTACAAAGTCTCTATGATTTGTTTTCCCGGCCGATCCCTATTGTCCTATTTCCTCTGTGAAGACTGTATATTTGTTGAAAGCAGGTTTTAACTGTGACTTTGCTGTCAGAAGAGGAGCAGTTTCCAGGAAAAGCATCAGGCTGGCCCAGATGTCAGCTTAGAGGAGTTTTGTATGCGTAGCTGGGCTCGCTCCATCACACGCACGCACGCGCACACACACACACACACACACACACACACACTCACACACACACTTCCTGGGGTTTTGTATGCATAGCTGTACTCTCTTGTGAACAGAGCTTACTGGTATTAACCCAGTTTCAGTTTTCACGCACGGAGGCCCTTTCCTGCGGGAGCAGCCTTGTGGGATAGAGAGATGGAGGAGGCAGGAAGGATGGAGTGAGGGATTGAGAATGTTTGTATGAATGTCAGGGCCTTTTCAGCGCATGTGAAACAAAAAGCAAATTCTCCCAGAAAAGAGGTTTCCAAGGAAACTGCTGAATGAAAGACTGGCGCCAGCGAAAAAAAGGTCACCATGGGAGGTGACCTCCTCCAGTATTGTGGCTGTCATTGTCATTCCAAAAAAAAAAAAATCACATCTTTTAATCTTATAAAAGCTTAATACTTTTGTCTGTCATACATTCAATGATCCATGGTACTGTGGAAAAGATGTTAATGGATAAAGTGAATGGCAGGGGTTCAGCAGCACATAGTTTGTAATAGTTGCAATTGTCAAATGTGCATAGTTTGATCTATTGCTGCTATCATTTTTATCCGTTAGACTCTTAGATCATAGATGCTTGGTAGACAAAACTGGTAAATAGTAATTTTTCTTCCAGGTGGTGTATGTATGCTTATTTTTGTGTGTGCCCTACCCCAGGTGCAGCTGAGCCAGGAGTGCATGCGTGCCATGATGAGGATGACTTACTGTCCCCACTGCCGTGGCATGGCCTCGGCCAGACCTTGTGCCAACTACTGCAGCAATGTGATGAAGGGCTGTCTGGCCAACCAGGCCGACCTCAACACCGAGTGGAGGCATCTGGCAGGTGGGACACACACACACACACACACACACACACACACACACACACGCATCCATGCAGGCATATGGTCACACAAAGGTTCGCCGAGATTGATATTAAATTCTGTAGTGAATAGCAATCCAACTGAATCGTTCTACCAAAGTACTACACATTAAACATTTCACACCTCCTCCATGCTGACTATACCTCCCGTCTGTGTAGATACTATGATGCAGGTGGCTAACCGCTTTGACAGCCCAGCTGGTGTGGATATCGTGGTCCTCTCCCTCCCCAATCGCATATCAGAAGCCGTCTCTACCATGATGGAGAACATAGACACTGTCAACAACAAGGTGAGAACGCACACAATAGTGCACACGCATATACAAACTGACAGCTGATATAGGTGATGTATTTTAACTTTTATTGTAAAGAGATCAGGAAAAAGACATGAAACCCACAGCGTTGCACACAGGGCATGTGACCCAACCCCCAGGGCCACCGGATGCCTCTCATTTAACTATATTTGAATGATTACTGATCGTTAATATTTATTAGCCTGTAATAAATGGATGCCTTATTGATCTCTGTTGGGAAATTATTTTTTCACTTACCCCCTTCCACAACGAGGTCAGAGGTCATGCGCAGCAATAGAACAGCACACAAGGATGCTGGGGCCAGCATGGGGGCTTGAACCTGTCTCCTTACTCTTGATGCCACCCTGTTGCCCCCACATTCATTTGTGTCTCCCCTTAACACCTATCCCACCACTGAATTTATGCTGTTGCAGTGCTCCACATACCTGGTTTAAAATAAAGAGATGTGAGTCATGACGGAGCCGGCGAGCCAACCATTCACTTCTCTGTTTAATGGTGTTTGAGCAACACTTTTATGTGACCCTTAAAAGGCATTGGCAGGCATGAAAATCTGGCTATGTTGTTTGGTGAAGGTGGAAAACAGCGCAGATAGTGAGAGGGAAGACAAAGCTTCCTCTGTGCTGGTTTGCTGTTAAAGAGCCTGGCTTGTGTTGAGCCACAGCCTGGCAGACTGCCTCCTCACTGATCATATTGGTTCAGTGCAGGGATCACTTTACCCACTTCTAATCTTCATAGGGGAAAGTGCTGAGCTGATCCCATAGAAGTCAATTGGTGTCCATAGTCTAGTATTATAGTAGACACTAGTGTAGCACAGATTATCCCCTATTTGCATAATCTGTTGACGTCCAACTCAAAGCCCATATGGTCTGTTACTTACTTTCCCTATAAGAATGTAGATTACAGATACAGAACTGGCTGTGATTTCTGCAGCAACATATGGGTGTAAAGTTCTACCATTAATTTATATGAATGCATTTGCTAATATGTCTGAATGCTATGTGACATCTGCTACTACTTGTATGCTGTAACGGAGCCAATGCCATATTTCTTTTACATATTATTCAATCTGCTATGAACTGCACAACACCAACTAGTTATGGTGACAGACATGACTGGAAGCTTGAGACAGGTTTATGTTATAATGATATGTATGGGGGTAGAAAGGCTTGGGGCTCTCCAAAACTGGATAGATTGGATGACAGTTTCACTTTAGTGTTACTGTATTTCCTATGCTGCATTTACAGAATGTAAGCCCCATGGGGACAAGTGGTATTTTCTCAGCAGTGAATCCTTCTGCTGGAACAATGTGGTGATTGACTCCTGGGGTCATGCAAAATACAAGTAGCTCTCATCATTCCTTGTCTTCAAAGGTAGAGATGTGTGTGATATAATGCACTCAAAGGTCCTTTGTGCAGTTATGGATAAGGTTGTCTAGTAAACTCTGCAAAGTGGAGCAAAATGTTTTGCTGTGGCAGTACAGAAGTATGGGTTTATAGGATTCTATTCAGAGAGCTGGTTTCAGCGTTATTGGATTTCAGTCCTGTCAACACCAACACCAATAAAGATTATATACAGTGCAGAGCCTGATCTACATATGGTAGGAGAGTAAAGTTTATAGGGCATGTCTGAAACCTTACGTTTCAAGTTTCATCCAGAGTAGTTGTAGAGGAAGATGAATTTGATGATAAAGCACTGAGATCTATTTTGGCCTCGCAGTGTTTTGAGAGCTATGGGTAAACTCCAGCAGAGGCTTTAAAGCTTTTGTTGGAGCAGAAATCTATCGAAAAACCCTCCGGCCCTCTTCTCTTTCTCACCAATCAATTTCCTCCTGAGTTCCTTCTGATAACCCGTCCCTCTTGCCTCTCTCTGCTCCTTTCCTCTGCTGCTTACGTCACTTTCTCCTACCCCAGTTGTTCCAGGCCTGTGGGAACCCCAGAGAGGGAGGAACCAGCACCACAGGACTGGAAGAGGCGTTGAAGAAAGGGAAGATTACAGTGGAGGACAGGGTGGGACCCAGCACTGACAAACTGGAGAAACTGGTTAGTATTTACCTGACTGAATCTCTGTCCTCATTATCGCTCTCTGATGGCCTATTCTGTCCCATTCAGAGTGATGGTTTATGACGCAGGACCTATTGCTGATCATGGTCAATTAAACCCCTGGTGCTGTTCATTTCAGCTTTACACAGAGGACTATGGGATGATTAGAAGGGGAATGAATGTGCGGATGAATTAATTAAATGACAAATGACTGGGTGAAGTAAGGCGAGAGTGTTTCTTAATCACTTTCCCCTGCTATTTGTTGCATTACTGAGTGCACACTCATGTTGTGATTTTAGACAAGCTACAAAAGACAATGTTCGCTTCTACTCTCCCACAGGTGTCTGATGTGTCCAGCAGGCTGAGGGAAATGCAGCCATACTGGGTTTCTCTTCCAAATATCCTCTGCAGTGACAGAGTGGCCACCGGAGCAGGGGCCGAGGATAAGTGTTGGAACGGCATGAACCGTGCCAGGTAGGGCCCATACACACACAAAGAGATTTATTCCAAAATGAGATATTCTTAAGTAAAAAAAAACAACAACCTCATCTTATAAACGATGACTGGTATGAAAGTAGTGCACACTGTGGGCTACTGCTGAAGTGATGAGTCATCTCAAGACCTTGGTTTACAAAACAGATATGTTCTTTGGGATATAGTCATCTGTATTTTCAAAATATTGAATGATGAGTTTCTGTGGTCAATATTTATTTTCCAAAATGAATTTATGAATGAGCCGTTTCACCCTCACTTGTCAGATTCTTGCCTGTGACATTAAAAGAATGGTGATTAGAAGAAGAGAAGAGATTTTTGATTTCACCTATGTGTGTGTGTGTGTGTGCGCCAGGTACCTTCCTGAAGTGATGGGCGACGGCCTGGCCAGCCAGATAAACAACCCTGAGGTGGAAATTGACATCACCAAGCCAGACATGACGATACGCCAGCAAATAATGCAGCTGAAGATCATGACCCACCGCCTCAAGAACGCTCTCAACGGCAACGATGTGGACTTCCAGGACACAAGTGAGTACATTTACCTGGGCACACATCTGGGAGAGGCTTAGTGTTAGCGCCTCTTCATTAGTACCAGTGATTAAGAACAAAAACAACCTATAATGAGTTTCTAAAGACCTTTCAAAAGAAACTTCAACTGCAGAGACTAACACCCAGATGATTCATTGATGAACTAAAGATTTCAACAAGTTCTACATTGAGGGAATTAAACTCTATTCTGTGCATCTGAGGACTTAGCTCACTATAATATCTCAGTTAACTACACAGACTATCAGAATGGCAAATACAGTACTATTTTGGGATTAAGCTGAAGGTATGGCTTGGCCTAAATCATAATGCCACTTTGAATAATTGAGGTCATATTTTGTACCACATTATGTATGTATTGGGTGAGTACTGGCAGTGAAAGTCTAATCATTTTTCGGGGGCTTGCACCTGGGCAGTCAACCTCATATTTTGTTGCTATTAGTTAAGCAAATGCACATGCAGTGTGTGGAAATCCTATTAGTATGTTAATCCTATGCATACATTGCAAGCGAGATCATATGTAAATGTTATCGTCAATGTTGTACATTAGGCTCAAGTCCTTTCCTCTGTGCCTGTGTCTTCTCTCTGTATGTATAGGTGATGATGTGAGCGGTTCAGGAAGCGGCATGTGCGCCGATGACATCTGTCCCCGGGGTCCACGCCTCATCGTCCCCAGCACGGACCGACCCAAACTCTACGTCAACCTTCCAGAGAACAAGAAGGTGGTGAAAGGCTCGGCCAACCAGAACCTCCCCTGCCTCACCGTCTACCTGCTTTCATTGGTCACTTTGCTGCTCCGGCGATAATTGACAGGGGAATCCACCAATCGGGACTGAGTTAGGGACATGGGGGGGTTGGGGGGGGGGGGGTGGGGGGGAGGCTGAAAGGGTGGGAGAAGAAGTTGGGGGTTAGTTACTTTGCCAAAACTAAATAAATAAATAAGGAAACAACAAAAAAAAATACTTGGATGGACTTCCGTTTGGTCTCGGATTAGAGCAAAATGGAATGACGAGTATTCATAGATGTTTTGGTTCTGCTCTTGTCTTTTATTTCGTGCTATATTATGACACCATTAGAGCTGGTCTTTTTCGCATCTTCTAATGTTTTGTTTCTGGTGTTTGGGTTCTCTGAGATTATATCTGTACCTAAGACGTGTGTAAGACTATAGAGCTAACAGTATGTTGGTGTTGACACCATGGGGAGAGGGAAGGGAGAATGGGGCTTTGCAGTAGCGCTGAGCCAGATATTTGTTATTCCACTCCTTTAAAACCGCATTTGTGTTCAGTAGGATTATTTATTTATTAATAACTGAGGACAATAGACCCCCGAGTGGTTTCACCGCTCCCCAAGAATAATCGAAAAAGTACACAAACCGCAAACTCAAATGAAATAAACTATTGATGAGTTTTAAAGGAGGATAATCTGGACAGCACGGCCCTGAGTGAGACCCTCCAAACCTCTTAACGCATTAAGCGCACGACATCATTACACTCACACACACACACACACACACACACAGAGAGGATGAGAGCGCTCTGCGTCAGCACTTTCTGCCGTTTCATCATGTAAGCTGTAATAATAGCCGTGATCACATTCATACAGACATGATCCTCTACTGTGGGAGTAATGTGACCCTTCCACCACTCCATCCATCCACTCATCCCTACATTCCCCCTCTCTGCCCCTCCCCCTCCTCCCCCCGCCGGAGATGATCTCTCTCTCTCTCTCCAGGCTCTCTGCTGGCTGTGTAGGATCAGGTGGGGAGTCTGGTGTAAGCAAAACACATGCTAGGCTAGGCCAGGTCTCAGATGACAGCACCTTCCCACTATAGAGCACTGTATGGGGAACGGGGGTGTCAGTTTAAGATCGCCCTCACAGCAAAGGATTGACAGTTTATGACATTGGAAACGTGTAGCAGTGAATAGAAATGAAATGTTATGTCCTGTCCTACAGAAGCAGAAACAGAGTGCTGTCATGTAGCGCTTTTTTGCCTATTCACTCTATGTGCGCAGCAGAGCAAAGCTATAATATGCATCATTGGTGTGTTCCCTGCAAAGGCCCAGTGTCTCTAAGATTAGCATCATAATCGCAACCAGCAATGGTATATATTTTTGTCTAATTGCAGCAATATTCAAGTCAAAGCCACATCATGGACAGCACTGCACTATACTATAACCACATGTTCTATTGCAGATGGTGTACACACTTTTGACTGCTTCTATGTTTTCCAGAAAAAAAGAAAAAACTAGTCTGTAGGAATCCAAATTTTGTACTGGCCAGATTGCTGTATGCTATATCTCTTATTTCTTTTATTTTCTTTCATTATGTGTCAACCTATCTATATCTGCCTTCCATTTCTCTGCCCCTCCTCTGTATCAGTGCCTCTTTCTTCCTGCCCTGTATTCCCCTCTCCCCACTCATCAGGTGTAATGACCTTCAAAGCGTTCCCCTTGCTTTACATGACGGCAAGGCAATGTGACAATGACACAGTGCTTCATTATGTATCAACCTTACTGGGAATGTTGTGGGAACACAGTCTAAGGCTTTGCTGATGAAAAGCTTGCTGGGAGGAAACATGTACATGTACATTTTAATTCAAAGAAATGTCAAAGCTCTCATATTTTAGAACGCTGTGTGTAGGAGGATGGGACAATGGCTGTGTGTGTGGTGTCCGTGTGTACGTGTGAGATGGAGCAAAAGAGAGTGAGAGTGAGGATAGAGCCTTTATAAATCTTGTTTGGGTGACAGACAGTATTGAAATGTATTGCATTGAACTGTTGCATTGAACTGTTATTATATTAAGAAATATAGCCCATATCTTTCACAAATAGAAATTTCAACTGGACTAATAACTCCCAAGGGAATCTGTGTTGATGTTATCTGTGCTTGTCAATGCTGTATGTGACAGTGAAATGCTAGGAATGAGGAGGATGCAGATGGTCAGGCTTTATGTCCCTAAACATGGCTTCAGTTGCACACGGGACATCTGACATACATCTGATACGCACCTAGAAATTCGATAAATGCTGCAGATCAAATAGTTGTGGGTCCCTGTCAAAGTTTAGAAAGAATATTGGATACATGGCTGTATAACTGCTCTGAAAAGTGGGAGTTTGTTGTCACAGCGTGTTGCCTGCCAGGTAATTTTGATTGCATTTTCTTCTTTTTGATAGTTCTTTAATGAGTGCTGTGCGTGTGTGTGTGTGTGTTTGTGTGCGTGCGTGCGTGCGTGTGTCTTTCTGATGGTCCCTGGTTTAGAAATCTGCCTGTGACTGCCTTTGTAGGGTTGGGGTCAATTCCATGATTTAAAAAAAATGAAAGAAAGAATGATATAAGTCCCAGTTAAAAATTACCTTTTGTAAATAAAGAACAAAAATAGCAAGAGCACCGCATGGGTCTTCTTTTTTGTGACCCTCTTGAATTTAATGAATTTGAGTCGGAATGTGAAATTGCAACTAATGCCCTGTAAAGAATAGGAAATGACTCCAACTGTGATGGTGACATTCCAATTCAAAGATGACTAGCAACTTTAAACTCACAGCTTCACTTTCAATGGCTATGTCTCACAATGTCATCGGCCGAGATTTGCACAACCCCCCCCCCCCACCCCCCTCTCTCTCTCTCTCCTCCTTCACCTTTTGATCTCATTAGTTTGTTCCCCCTCCCTTTTTTAAACGCTGCACTTTTATGAGGCCAATAAATGGCATTGTCTGCACAAAGACATCACAAGATGGTCGATCAATAGGTGAGTCAACACCTTCCAGAAACGACTATTGATTGGAGATGTGTGTATGCAGATAGATATGGACCAGCAAGATGTCTCCTGTTTGACTATGGTGAAACAGCGTACACACATCAAGGCCCCTGAGTACCACTAGCTCCCCTCATGAGCCCAGGAGCAGGAGGGAAGTTGCTCCAAGGCACTGATCTAAAATCAGTGTGTGCCCCCCAATCCTACCTTCACTCACTAGATGGGGAAAATGCTAAACTGATTCTAGATCCTTGCATTTACAGACAACTTTATTCTACACTGAGTTGAATGTGGCAGGCATTTCTGAAAGGTGCCAATTTGTGAGGAAAAAAAAATACTCTACATTTTTTTTTTTTGCATTTTTATTTTGGTTTTGTTGTTATTAGAAACCTATGGAGAGTTTGTGTTTATGGTGAAGATAAACGCCAGAAAGAGGTTGAAAAATACAAATGTCTCATTTGCTGTTGTTTGTTCCTGGAATCTTGTCTCAATTATATACATTGTAAGATTTTCAAGATGCCTGTGTCCAGTTTATTTTATGTGGTGTGTGCGTATGTGTGCATGTTTGTGTGCATGTGTGTTGGTGACAGAATAAGAGGGAGAGTGAGTAAATAAAGCCCTATAATTGATTCCTCTATACTCTCACCTCTAGAAGATCAAAAGGGTTGAATTTAGATTTACCGCACTGCACACGTTTGACCTTTCTTAAACAATTAAAACTACCTAGAACCTAGAAAATGCAGATCTACTGTATCTGTACGTGTCTTAAGGAGGAGGTGTCTGGTCTACTTGAAGCTGGGTACACCATCTGCCTGAGTCGTTTCCCAGAACACACTGGGGCACACTGCCACCTTAAAAGGGCCAATGCGCTCCAGTGATGATGTCAGAGGTGACAGCTGCTGTCTGGTCTCGCCACTCAGGAGGAACTGCCACACGCTCAGGACACACTAAGTGCTTTGTCTTGTCTTGGTGTGCACTGTATTGACATTGAAATGATCGTCTCCCCCAGGATGATTTTAACAAGGTGTACTTGACCATGATGCTATGGGAGATTGAGATGCCATGCTCTACATATAGCACAGTCGCATACAAAGTACTCCTAATATGTGTGTGGAAGCTGAGTGGTTTTGTGTTTGTATTTCCGAGTCTGTCATCAGGTTACAAACTGTATAAGCGAAAAAAATGCCACGAGAAAACTTGCAGTCAAGTCGGGGCAAGAATATTTAACCAGCATCATGAATATTTAAGTATGTCACAATATATTTGAGGGCAGACAATTTCAAGTGCCCCCCACCCCCTCTCTAAGATACACTGAGTTTTATTCTGTCCTTCTAGGTCGACCTTGTTCACACCAAAGAGACTGTTTGATGTCACAACACTGCAGGGGTGGGGGTAAAGACACTGACAGACCTGGCAGCACATGCCATATTTTGTGGTGTAAATAGAAAGTTTAAAATCTTTTCAGAGATTTACTGCCTCCATCTCTCTTTTCACCCTCTAAGGTGAAAAAGTACATTTTGTTCTTCCTCAAGGCAGGTCAGGCAAATGGGTTGTTTTTTTTTCTCTCTCTTTTTGTTTACAAATTTAAAATGTACACAAATTAACTGAACAATCCCAGCCCAGAGCTAATCAATATGTCTTACTCCAAGCTTAATAGTTGTATCATGTCATTTCTACTCAGTGGTAGGACTCAGTTGTCTCTATTCAGTGTCCTAGAAATACCCTGTTTCTGTTGTTCTATTGTAAGTGAACTGTATAGATTTCATTTTACTCAAATTATTAGCTCTCTTTCTGCAGTTCTCGTCCATATGTAGTTACTTATGTACACACCTATGGGCAGAAACACACACACTCCCAGCTATTGATAATGTCTGAAGCTTTTCACCCACTCCCTTACTCACAACACACACAAATGCACACATACACATTAGTTATTCTCAGCCTTTCGTCTTTTGGCTTGCCCTTTTGTTCAGAGCACTTTTATGAGTGACTGATTCACGCCTTGCATGGCCTCCCTATTTGAAACATCAGCTCAACAGGGCAAAACACTTGTCAATAAAAACCTCCCCAGCTCAATACAACCTGAACTGCCTTGGCTTTCAGGCTGCAGATGTCTTTACATGCTATCACGATTGTGTATTCAACGGCTTCTGAAATCCATTAAAGGACATTATCCTCAGAAATCTAATGAAAAGAGGGTAATGACATACTAAATAAATTTCTGAATAAATTTCCATTTCAATATGAGAGCAACTAATAGGGTAGCTGGATTAGTTCAAAGAAATGTAATCCCTAGTCTAATGGAGAAAATTAGCTTTTTGTCTTCTTATTTTCTCCTCAGCAGCAGGTGCCATGGTAAACCTAGCAAATCTTCAAACGTGATCTAGTGAATGTTTTATTGAATAAACAGAGTAGTCTGGAGTAGTTCTAGGTTTAGTTTATTATTTTAACTACTCTCTCCCATTTACTTTGAAGTTGGATTACACTGAAAATCCATACAGGCTTTCACGTCAAAATGCCAGGGATTCATAAAGATGGAGAAAGCCCCTGTAACTTTTAACTTCAGTGTCATGACTGGAAGTTGAGCCAAAGATACACAGAGGCAGGCTTTTCTCCATCTATATCTCCCTACATGGCTGCAAACGTACTCTGTGCTCTTGTGCCTGTTGGCTTATTAGACGTATTCTCTCTGCCTTTATTCTGTTTGATCTGCTCTGCAATTGAATTCTCTCTCTCTCTCCCTCTTTCTCTCTATCTATCTCTTTCTCTCTCTCTCTGATATCAAGCTGTCTAAAGAGTTGTTATATTATTATACATCAGTGGTGATATTCTAGATCAAGGGCAACAGATCATTGCTTCTGTCAGCTGTCTGAATATGAGAGGCGTCTCACTACAGCAGTTTTACTTCAGGTTGTAGAAATGTACATACTGCCACCTAATGGAAAAGGGGATTCATTACAATGTCAGAAAATATGAAACGGCACACAAATACAAGCCAGAGTCATGGGGTCTTTATGGGTTGAAATGGAAGTTATGGTCATAAGGATGTGGGTCTGTGGATGGAGAGAAGTCTCAGTCCTGATCAGACAAAGCTGCTTCAAAGGTATGAATGACCTCTGCGTGAGACCTGTCATCCTCTTCATTCTGCATTAACAACATATAGATAAGCAGGAGCAGTAGAATTTGAATCTGACTGAATACAAACCCTCAGCTACAGTGTAATTATTGTTAGCTCACATATATTGTATGTGGTATGAACTGATTCCCAGTCAGTAATGGCTGTGTGTCACTCACAGTCTTTGAGACCAGTGTCTGATACAGGATCCTGACAGCGGCCCTGTTGGCAAGGATTAACCTCTTTCCTGGGACAGAGGAGAGATACAGCATAGCTATTATCATGACCAAATTATTTCTAGCCTTGTGAAGCTCTCAGACGTCCAAATCAACTAGTCTACCAGAGAGGAAGAAATAAGCGAAAAATTGGGCAAGCATTTTCTTTGGACTTGTGTAACTTGTGTGGAATTTCCTTATTGAAATGAAAACAAACAGTATCTTAAACCGCAAAATGTTACTGCAGAGCTGGAATTTCAAGCATTTTTATGTTAACAAAATTTGGCTATCTCCATCGCAAAGATAAACACGGATAAACACGGTCTGACTGTGCATAATAGTTCTGTTCCCAATAGAGTAGGAAAGCAAAGTCCCAGAAGAAAACCTGGATAATCTGAATTTATTCATTTTGTGTGTGTGTGTGTGTGTGTGCTGCCTATGTACATGTGTGCATGCATGCAATTTGTCTATGTTAGGACCTGATGCTCTTGTGGTGTTCATCCAATTTCGTCTGTCGAATGGCGTGCAGTCCCTGGCTGTTTTTCTGCCACATGGCCCTCAGGTCCTTGTGGTCGGCTGCTGAGCATTCGTAGGCTTTACTCAGCGGGTCAGCATATGTCACTGAGTCAAGTGTGGCATCACACTCTGTTAAGGACTGGGTGAGAGGACAGAGAGCCTGCTTTATACTTTTAAGGTTCATTCGTTCATTTTCCATACCTGCTTATTTCTGTTAGGGGTCACGGGGGGCTGGAGCCTATCCCAGCATGCATTGGGCGGAAGGCAGGGAAACACCCTGGACAGTTCGCCAGTCCATTACAGGGCGAACACTGATAGACAAACAAATTCTCTCTCTCACATTCTCACCTATGGGCAATTTAGAGTCTCCAATTCACCTCTTTGGAATGAGGGAGGAAACCGCAGCACCGGGAGGAAACGGTCACAAACACGAGAAGAACATGCAAATTTCACACAGAAAGGAACGTGGCTGAGATTCAAACCAAGAACTTTCTTGAAGCGACAGTGAACCACTGTGCCACCCAACTTTAAGGTAGCAACTATTTAAAGATATCATTAAAGTTATCATTTTCTTGAAAAAAAAAAAAACTTCCATAATGTTAGCCTTAGTCTACGAACTGAAAAAAAATTGAATTTTTCCCATTGTTGTCCTACCAACTCATTTAATTTTACAAGAGACCAATTTTGCATCACAGAAAGTCTGATCAAAATGGACTGTTTTGGTTCTCAGCTCTGAGTGCAGATATCAATAACTCATAAAAAAAAAACAAATCTGCCATAACGTGCCTGTTATTCCACTGTCACGTTTGACATTTTAATATATTGATTTTTTAATAGTTTAGTTTGGTCCCATGGTCATGAAACATTTTCCACTGCTAACTGATGTCACTTCTCAGTTTTAAAAAAAAAAGCTATAGTTGGAGCAAAAGTAGAGCTACAAAATTCCTGACAAACACAATGATATGAATTCGTCCCATTCCAAAGCACAAATGCCTAAAGCAGCACCTTTGGCCAACACTAACATATATAATGTATGTTTCCAAAACCAATCAATACCTCTCCTTAATCAGTCATTCTTCATAAGATCATTGTTTGACAAAGACTCATTCCTTATTCCAATGTATTAAACTATATAGGTATTAACCTATGGAAAACTATTGCAAGCACACTAATAACAAGTATCTGCTTAATACATAATAGGATATAACAACACAATTTAAAGTCACACTGAAATGAAAAATGACTTTCTTTGCCTTTTTACCGTACACCTATTTGACAATTTATGGCAAAAAAAAAATTACACATAGAAAATATTTTCTTGTATTTTTATAAAATCTCATGATTTTTGGAAAATGGAAAATCTTTAGTGGTGTGGTGACTTAATGTACCAGGAGGCGTATGTAAAAATTCCAACCAATAAAACCATCACAGATTTTGTAACAATCCCATCCCTCCGCTCTTCCCATCAAACTCTCACTAACTGGTATCCCATTGGTTTAATTTAATTTAATTTTGAATGATCCCTCCCCACATATTGTCCCGCCCCAATATCCTGTTTCAACAGGAAATACATCACCTTAAGGAAGCAAAATGCTCTCAACATGAAGTTCCATTGTGACTTTATGCACAGAGCGCACAAATGTAATGTACTTGCAAAGTTCCTACCAAAATAGTTAATAATTTTAGTTTAATACACAGGTTAATAAACATACTGCAAAGCAGTGTTACCAAAAAGTTTAGGTTTGGAGCAGCAGTGTCACCTCACAGCAAGAAGGACCTGGCCCTTTCTGTGTGGAGAGTCTTGAAGAGTTTGCATGTTCTACTTGAAAACTCTTCATGTACAGTAGGTTTCCTCTGGGTGCTCCGTTTTCCTCCCACATTCCAAAAACATGCAGGTCAGGTGAGTTGGTAGACTCTAAATTGTCCATAGGTTTGAGTGATAGGTGTGAGTGATTCTCTGTCTAGCTAATCCTGTGATGGACTGTCCAGGGTGTTTCCCTGCCTTGTGCCTAATGCATCCTGGGATAGTCTCCAGCCCCCGTGACCCTGAATACGAATAAACGGGTATAGTAAATGGATGGATGGAAGGATGGATTAATCTAATCGTAAAAGGATATGGAGGAAATTTGGCATCTCTGTCCTGGACACCAGAATGTCCATTCCATACTGAGGGTGCATGTTGAACAGCTGCATGTAGTATGTAACCAGGGGACTGTTGCCATGGAGGTTAAATACACTCTGTCTGAATTCTGTAGGAGGGTCCACCACATGAGACTGGGGAGAGAAAAGATAAGGAAATTATGATTGGGGGGGTGGGGGGTGGAGGGGGGGGGAATAGAGGATAGTGTCTGACCTCTCTGACCGGTTTGTGACTGCCACCATGAGTGAGGGCCTTCAGCTTTTTGTCTGTGATGTTGTCTGGACCCACTGTGTTCTCTGAAAGATTTAAGCAAAAAATTAAACCTTCATTATAATCTAATCTTATCCTGTCATATACTTCCACATGTATGCATTGTGGATCCCTTTCTGTTCCTTGCTGTCACCAGTAGGGGTCAATGTTACCTTCTCTGACTGAGGTTGTCCTGCAGTAGATGACTGTATTTTTGGATGGTTGGCTCTTCACACTAGCCTGGCTGCTGTCCTTAATTACAGAACTCTGACAGTACAGAAGATACACAGAGAGTGAAAGCCCAAGACTGAAGCAGAATATTTTAGGATTGTGAGGTGTCTGTGTGTGTGTGTATGTGTGTGTGTTGTGTGCCTTACTTGGTTGAATGAAACACTGGCTTTCTGGCTTTTCGAAGGCTCATTGATGGAAAGACTGGAGACAATACAGCCTAACACAGACTGATTTGACCCTTGAAAACACACACACACACACACACACACACAAAACAGAGAATGTGAACAAATACTACCAATTCCTAAGTCCAGAACACATATTCAATAACTGAAACTAATCCTTGAGAGGCAGAGGAATGAGAGGAAGTCTCTAACAAGTGATGACAAAAAAACAAAACAAAACAAAACAAAACAAAACATTAAACTACCATTCTTTGTTTCTCCAGTGTCATTTCCAGTTACCAACTCAGTATGTCTGACATCGTCTGGCTCCAGAGCCTCGAAGTCCCAACATTCATATACACCAGGAGCTGGGCAGATACCTGGAAAGACAAAGAGATCAACAGAAATACAGGAGGGGAATCAATATGAAAATCTAAAAATCCTAATAAATATTTTATAATAGAAGAAGACGAAGAAGACAAACAATGTAGATAAATAAGTAGTAGAAGAAGAAGAAGAAGAAGAAGAAGAAGAAGAAGAAGAACTAGCCAAAATAAATAAATGAATAAATGAATACATATATATATATATAAAAATCTATATGTATATATGGTCCTTTTCCATTGAGGTGGTGCAGTTTGACCTCCAGTCCACTGGTAGGCAGTGCAGCAGAGCTTAGTGAGGAAGGCATCACTGCGGATGGTGCTGCAGGACTGGGGGAAACAGCAGCAGAAGCAGCAGTACAGAGTCTGGGCCAGCGTGTCGGGGAAACACTGGGAGAGAGTAAACATTTGACACAACTTTTTAATGACATATCCATAATAGGATGACAACATTTCATTTTGATCATTTTTATCTGAGGTTTTTCTCATATTGTACAGTGTCAGAATATGCGTTTCACAATGGCATAATTACAAAATGCCTATCACACTTCTTTATACTAAACATCCTCTAAATTACATTATCATTGTCTTTATCATCCTCCATATCAGCGGGCCACACAAATCTTTGTCTAACAGTCAGTCAGTGAAAAGTGCTAGCCAAGACATTACCTTAAGAAATGTATCCCCTTTGCGAGATGCTATGTTGTGGTACAGGATTCGGATGTAACTGACAGAAACACGTGCAAACAGTTTGTCTTGAATGTTTGTGTCAGGCTACAGAGAAAAAAACATAAACAGACTCAGATTTGCTTTTATTTGCAAAGTACAATGGGTGCACAAGGAATGTGACCTGGTTAATTGGTCCTGACACATTGAAAGACAGTTAGACAATACAGGATTGACAGTAGACTAAACATGAACACACTACATAATAGGAGTAACATGCTAGGAGTTACATGCTAAAGGAAATACACATTTTCCTACTGACTAAATGGGATACTAATTAAAAAGGTAATCAAAATAGAAGAAAATCCACAAGTTGACAGGAAAAAATGCACCACTTGCTTTAAATGCTTTAAAATGTATTACTCTGTACTCTGACCTTAAAGTTGTGCAGCCACAGCCACCAGAAGAAGTCTGTGACCAAGTCCTCCATGATGGATAATGACATCAGGTTCTGGAAGACGACCTTGTACTTGGGCTACAAGACAATACCAACACAAAGTAGAATATCATTTCAGTTATGAAAATCATTAGGTTTCATTTGCATCATGCACTCTTATAATTATGCTCTGTAATGCTGTGGTGTGCCTCTGACTCTCTGTGCTAACCTGGGCCTCCATCTGTATGTTTGTGGAAACCTAGCCTGACAAGCTAGACCTCCCATCCAGCTGCAGCTGGGACAAAAAGTCAAAGGGTCTGGCTGGGACCAGGCAAGTAGAAACCTCCGATGTATTCTCAGTTGGTGTCAATTACTGAGAAGGTCAACAGCCTAAAGACTGGACTACTTGACACGTCATAGTGATGAGTTTATGGAAGCTCTCTGAAGTTGACAGTAGACAAATAAAAAAATAAAAAAATCTTAATGTATATGTTTTTCTTTGTTTTTCTGCCAAGAAAAATCTAGCTTGCTCTGTGCAATTATGGTTTTAAACTAGGGTTGCCCTAAATTCATATTAAAATGTAGGTCTATCTGCTTGCTTTTTAAACCATGCTAGAACATGTATCCCACACCAGCACAGAACCACTAGAACCATAAGGTTGGATCTTCCTCTATTCGTGTGTGTGTCTTCTTTTTGGACCATACCCTGTATATACGTTCCTTTGGACTCTTTACCTCCATCTTTCTGTCTTCTATCTCAATTAGCACATGGACTGTTTAGCTACTGACACAAAGTGTGAGTTCCGTACTGTGTGTAGCTGATGTCAGACTGCAGTGGCATACCTTGTTGGCCAGGTGGCGCTGTGCCATCACCACATGGCTGACCACTGTGGCAAAGGAGGTGTTGTGTGGCAGCACCAGACGAATGTTTTCACTGAATCCTGGGAACTGGTAGACCTCTGCCAGCTTAGGCATGCCTTCCTCATGCTGGGTACTCAGAGAAAAAGGCACAATTACTGAGACACACCACTCAAATCTCTATTTGAACTCATAAGACCCAAAGCCACACAATATTTGAACACAAATGCTTCAGTGCCAACAGTTTTCCAGCAACAGTGACAGCTTGGACTGATCCCTGACGACTCTTCATGAAAGATGCAGCTGACATTTGAGCTACCCATGGGACTTTACCCATCTTCTACGACCTGAAACAATCCATAATAACCTCTGACCTCTGACCTTCTCAGTTGTCATGTTGCTCCTGGAGTTGAGCTGGGAGTGGTTGGAGCTCTGGAGGGAGGCCAGTCTGCTGAACTTGTCCTGCTGTCCATCTGGAAGGACAAAGGAAGAGGACAAACTGCTTAGTTAAACCCTATAAACCCTAAGCCAAATTGTTGGACTAAGATCAGATACTGTAGAACTACAATCATATTGTTTGCCTCATCTGAGTAATTGATTCAACACGTTCCAGGGATAGACTGGATTACTGTAATTGTATTCATTGTTGTTTCATTTTGTGCTTTTGTTTTGTTTTATTGTGGTTGATGCCAGAAGTTAAATGATTTTGCAAGGACTGCTGTGCAATCAGTGAAAACATAACACATTTAGACAATACCTAGTGTGTGCCCTGCAGAAATTTGCTTTGAAAAGAATTTGAATACCTTTATGCCTCAGCACAGAAGCCTGGTCTGTAGGTGGAGAGCGGCTGAGCTGTAGCAGTAGATCTTGACGCTTATTAAAACAGCCGAGAGGTAATGTAGTCCAGAGACAATACAAAGAATTACCAGCAAACATTTAAGTTTTAGCTGAACAACGGGAGTATCATGAATTCTAAAGGTGTGACAGCCATATTTTTGTGTCTAGGTCTGTGTGTGTGCGTACCTGCACAACTGTGTTAAAGAGGTAAACACTAACCATGGATGTAGGTGGCCAGGAGTGAGGGGGCAGCTGGGTTATCCTGTCACTCAGTGACTCCATGCACCCAACCTGACACGCTGACATACTGTGTTAAAGAAATGTACTCCCACAAACGGCAAATAAATGTTATTCATCAACTAAACTTTGATTTATCTCTAGGAAACACACTTAATAGCAAGGGGCATGTTTGAGAGGATGAATAGGAGATGTGTCATCAGTGCCTATAGAACCAATATCAGACCTCATGCCCCATTCAGCAGCAATTTCTCACACTTGACATTTCCTCAAGAACAGATGCTGTATGCTTGGGATACAGACAGGGATGCAAGATGCCATCTGCAGGCTCTCTCTCTTCCACCGCGCAGTGACGCGGTTCTCGCCCACGTCCTCTTGATTCGCCACGACTGGCGTGCACAGCCGGCTGATCTCTGTCATGCTTTTACCGCACTGCTTCCTGCTGCCGCCACCAGCTCTCCCTTCTTGGCACCGCTCCTGCCGCTCCGCACCTGCGTTCTGCTGCACTGCAGCCCTAGCGGACTCTGTCCCCTGGGTAGAAGACTGTGGAGAGATGTTTTGTTGAATTGCAGCCACATAGCCCGTCTCTGCATGGTTTATTTTTGTAGGTATATGTGCAAAATGAGCCACAACAACAGATACATGAGCTTGGGTAGTGATTTTCCCATCTGGGTTTATCATCATGCCTCTGGTGAGCATTAACTGAGTATTCATAGTATTCCCGTGAGGTCACATGCATTTCCTACCCAATATGGTTCTTTACCATATACATAGCTCATTGGCTGTGGCTGTCATTGTTAGTTTATTACAATCACCTGTTATTTTCCTACCAAGATGTAGGGTTTATAGGGATGTAATATTAATTATAGGTGTACTGTGAATATGTCTGAGTTTTTCAGTCATGGGCGTCAATCAGGTACAGGTGTGTCTAAATGGTCCAATTTTGACCTTGTAGTATTTATCATTATTATGAAGAGCAAAGAGCACAAATGTATTTGGAAACCAGTAAACCATATAGGCCTACCAACCATAAAAAATCGGGGGACCATACGTGCGTTTGTGCCAGGTAGTTTTGTGACAGCAATGACAAATAATTTATCACACGATATAAGCGGGTTTCGAAGTTTTGGTAGTTTGATAGGCTATTAGATAAATGTAGGGACTTCGCCAAGGTGTGAAAACACCCCAGAGAAAAAGTAAACTAACGTTAGCAGAAAGAAAAAGTAAGCTAACCACAACATATATAGAGTTAGCTGTAAGCTTGAATAGTGTAGGCTAGTTTAGGCTATTTAAATCTGTGCATTATCTCTATGATAGGCTATTTGTCGAGTATCGAAAAGGTCTACCTGGGATTCAGTGGGTTTCCTCACCCACCACGGTCTTTTAACGTTTCCAAGTTGTAAGTCCTACAAGCGGTTGGTGTAGTCTGTTTGGAAAGCACGGGCGCGTCGTCGTTACCAGGTCGTTACCGGGGGAACCCGAGAAAAAGGACGGACCGGACCTTGAGGTTGAGGTTGCATTTCAGTAAATTTCCCAGCAGAGGTCGAGGTTTACTAAAGATGTTAGAACTGCTGGAGGTTGTGGGGCACGTCGCAAAGTGTTGAAAATGACTGTAAATCACGGCCGGGAGTGGTTTATTGCTAAAAGGCTGTATATAATAAAAAGAATGAGTAATAATTAAATGTTATTTCCCCGCTTTGCAAGGTGAGTAATGATTTTATCTTAGCCATTAATATTTAATTCTGCACACCTGTGCTCTGCGGTCACAGTGTGCATTTGTGTATTTGACAATGGCTCAAAACCAAGGACCGGAACTATCCACTACAGATTATTCAGCCTTATTAGTAGCCTATATTCTTTCAACTAAATTCTTCATTCACATCTCTAAGATAGCCTAGTAGCCTAAGTAACATTTTTAAATGTTCTGTTCTGTAGGCTATTCTGGAAGCCTAAACAAAGTTATCTCTGTCTTTAAACTGAACATCTCTAGCTGTGTATAGGCTACTATTTATTTTTCTTCAATTGTAGGCTGCTGCAAGTCTTTTTTACTGCATAGTTTAAATGTTGCACAGTGTAGCCTGAACAATATAACCAGCTAGATAGAAGAGAAAAAACAGTGATAAAATATGATGATAAAAAAAACAAAGAAAGAATGCAAGAAGGTGCAATCGATAATCTTTGCAACAGGTGAGATCTGAAATAGAGCTTCTAAAAACATCTCTCCTCAAAAGAAACAAAGAGTCAAGATGTCAAGCTAAGACACATCTGCATTGTCTCTAATAAATGACAACAGAAACAACATGGTGGAAAACATATGTGTTCCTTTGTACTATTCATTACTCCAATAGGACTGTCCAATATGACAGTCTAGTTCAATGGTTGCGAGACTTTAATTAAAACTAGGCCTACTAATATGCCAATCTACATCAGAAAATAACAATTAAAATAAATCAATCTCCAGTGCGATCCAGAATTCTTATTTGGTTTTCACTTCTACTGCATTGAATTTCAAATACAGTCTACTGTTTGTGGTGCCTCCGTTTTATCTCTCTGCAGCTGCTATCCCTGCCGACTGCGCCCCTTAACTGTCTGTATTACAGTCTGCTGTATTAGAGCTGGCTCTTGGGATATTCTTAATATTCGTCGTGCCTTCTTCACTGTCCCGCACACCAGATAGAGAACAGCTCCCCTCCGACTTCTTCTCACCAGGGGCATCGATAGACCCCATTTACTGGGGCATGGCCTAGTAATTTTTTGCTGTGCTCCAGTAAAATTATCATGGAAAATTAATACGTTTTTGCATTGTGCCCAACATCTCAAGTGGTGATAATTGGTGGTGGCTGGTGATTATTTGTGTAAATGTAGGCATATAGCCCCTATTGTCCCCTCAAGCGTTCCAGTCTAACATAAAAATGAATAGGGGTGTAAAATTATTGCCTTTAACTATGCCCATTTTTTTTTTATTCAGTAACACATTCAAATATGTAATAACTTTGTCATATGTCATTTCATAGTGGCCTAGTTGACAGTCTGGCACTGCCACTATCCACATACATCATAGCTGTTGACCACCAAGCAAAATCTTCCATCTTCAAATGCAGTCAAAGAAATTAAGGTTTGGGAATAGTATGGAATGTTGAAATGGAAATGTACAGGGAGCTCTTCAGTCAGTAGCTGTACCTTTCATAACGCACAGCATAGGCTACAGGCTACTATTCAGTTGGGGTGGGTCAGGCACCTGGTAAAGGTGCCTCTTGGGGTGCTTCCCTTTGGAAGTGTACTGGGCAAGATCGACTAGGAGGAGACCTCGGAGTAGACCCAGGACATGCTGGAGGGACTACATCATCCCTGGTCCCTCCCAGCTGGTCTGGGAGAGACCGGGGATCCCCCAGGAGAAGCTGGAGCAAGTTGCTGGGGTAAAGGATGTCTGGGCTGCTCTTCTCACCCTGTTGCCACAGCGACCCTGACATGGATAAGTGGCTAGAAAATGGATGGATGGATAGGCTACAGGTGACACTATGCAATATCCTATGCTGTAGCAATGAAATGGCATTATTTTTGCATTATTTTTCATGTGGCCTGATTTATGTAGCCTATTTTGTGTAGTTTTGTGATGTACAGTTACCTCTACACTTATTGGCCTTGATAAAGATGCTGTCACTGCTGAACTCAACATTTAAACTTGATTTTTAGGGATGTGAGTGCTGGGGTCCTGTGCCCAAGAAGAGATTTAAGTCAAGCAACATTTCTGTTTCTCACTCCACCTGTCTTGTGTCTTCATATGGGACAGTTAAGCCTTACCATCACACACACACACACAAGCACGCACACACACACACACACACACACACACACACACACACACACACACACACACAGCATGAATATTCGACAAGTCATCCATCAAGCCCTCAACGAGCTGAGGATCTGGGGAGTGTGGTCTAAATGAGAAATCATTGACTAGGAAACTGTGTGGTAATGGGGTCTGCTTCTGATTGGATAAGGAGATTGAACCGAGAACAGAGATGGGGGGTGGTGAGGTGAGGAGCTGGCTGAGCCACCTGCATGTATTGTGTGTGGGTGGGTGTGTGGATGGGTTAGTGGGTGGGTGGGAGTAGAGGAAACAGAGTAAGAATAACACAGATGAGAGACAGGGACAGATAGAGAGAAGGAGAGTGATACAAAAGAAGAGTGAGACAAAACAGAGGGGGAGAAAGTGAGGAATTTAATTGTAATTCCTTTTCTCACTTGTGCTTGTCGCATCTATCCAGATAATACAAAACACTGAAAAACAATTAGGAATGGTCAACAAGTTAGTACAGAGAAACAAGTGTTTTAAGAGAGTCTATTACAATGATAATTACCAACAAAACCCACCATTCTGCTCGCAGCACATGGTTTTGACATTAAAGAATTTGACATGGGTTTTGTGTGTGTGGTGTGTGTGTGTGTGTGTGTGTGTGTGTGTGTGCGCGCGCCCTGTCATGGAGCCTGCAACAGACCGATAATGGTCCGAGCCTTGCCTGACGGCGATGTTTATTGATGTGATGATGCATGCTGGGAGAAAAGATTGCTTTCAAAGGTCAATGTTAATATCAGAAGGTCAATATGTTAACTCAGTGCTATTGTTTGTGTTTGTGTGTGTGTTTGCGTGTGTGTATGTATGTTAATGTGTGTGAATTTATTTGTAGGTGTATTTATGCATGTTGTTACAACAAAACCATTCATGTAATGCATTTTCCAGCTAATAGTGTAATAATCCTGTCAACATAATAATTTAACCTATTAATATAATAATTATGACATAGGTTGTATTATATTAACAGAAAGGTAAAAATAAAAAATAAATAAATAAATAAATAAATAATTGAACTGATTATGTAATAATAGTCAAAATTCAATGCATTGCTGTCATCCATTCACAACTTTGGTTATTAAATTAAAAGGGAAGAACATATGGAAGAGCTTACATTGCAAATAGTTCTTTAGCATTATACTCAAATACTCAGATATAGCCTATTGATACACAAACACTGCTCAAAGTGGGACCCACCGGCCATATGTGGTCACCCCACCACACCCCACACTTTTGGTCCCCCATCCAAAAAAACTTTGAGCACTGCTCTTATACAACATTTATTGTTCGCTTGTTCATCTTTTTACTTCTCTCTTTGTTCTTTTCTGCTATCACATCCTGTGCCATTCAGCATATTTCATACTTCTGCTATCCCCTCCTCTCATGATGCCCTTATCTCCTCCAAATGTATTTTCCAAGTATGTGTGTGTGTGTGTATGTGTGTGTGTCTTTAGAGATGTTTCGGCTCGACTCTGAGGTCCTGCTGGATTGCTGAGCTCCTCAGAGAAAGCGAGGCCTGCCACCCTGCAAAGAATCCTCATTTCGGCCACTTGTATCCGTGTTCTCATTCTTTCATTCACCACCCAGAGCCTGTGATCATAGGTGAGGGTCAGAACAGCTTTCCTTTATGGCTCAGCTCTCTCTTCACCACCGTTGTCCGATACAATGGCCGCATTATTGCAGCGACTGCACCCAACCGGCAGTCATTCTCCCAATTCCTGTCCAATTCCAGTTCCGTGACAGAGGTTTGGAACCATGTATTGTTGGATCGATCCGAAAATACTTGGTTCCAATGCAACATCTCACATTATACTCTCAAACCACTCCAATGAGAATTTGCCCCAATTAATTCTAGGGCAAGGAAATTGCACATTTGGACATGGGGTTCATTTAAATGGACCAGTTGACCATTGAGGCAATCCAACTGATAGAAATGGAATGGCTGCCCTCAGTTCAGTGAGGCAGAGCAGGTAGCGATGGAGACTATGTTACATACAGCTTATTGATTATCTGAGTATATGAGTTTAATGCTAAAGCACTCTGATTGGCAATGTAAGCCATTTACAATGATTAAGACTTATTCAATACATGTACTTCCCTTTTTAGATGTAGCTCCATAGCTAACAACCATTGCTGAGACTCTGACATATTATCTCATATATCAAACATTGGGATTACTCTTTGTTGAATTAAAACAAAATGTCCTACAACAGCTTTAAGCATTGTTTGGGTTTTTTTGCCCTTATGGGACATCCTGGAGTGCCAAAATATGAGTATTTGAGAATCGCCAAAGACCTCCTCCATACATGTTCTTCCCTTTTTTAGATGTAGTACCAAAGCTAATAACCAAGTTTGTGAATGGGTGACAGTTACTGTCACCCATTTGAATTGAAGGTATTGAATTTTGACTATTATAACATTATCAGTGATTCAGTCATTTTTACCTTCCTGTTAATATAATAAACCCATTAATGTAATAATTATTATGCTAACAAGAAAAAAAGTTAGTACATTTACAGGAGCTAAAATTTATTATGTTTACAGTATTGTTACACTATTAATTACACATTTTTATTACATTAATGGTTTATTATTTTAATGAGAAGTTATTATGTTTACAGTTACTGAATGTTATTTTACTGTTACACACATTCTTACATCCCCCTCCACATCCAGGTATCATTTAAGGAGAATTGCCAAATGAGCCTTGAAATCTGAATATTCAAATTCACCAATGAGTTCATCGTCAGTGGGTACTCTCATCCACTGTGTTCAGTCTAGCCTGGAGTGTCACGCTGTTGGTATTCAAATCCAGCACTGGAGTTTCATTTGCTGGGTTTTGCAGAGGTCAGCCTATGACAGGGGATCAGTGTATGGCAGACAGAGGGCAGATTGATTTGACCTCTGTTTCTCTCTCTCTCTCCACCAGCAGACGTTTATCCCATTTAGCGTGACTGGCTCTGGGATGTGGGCTGTTGTGTGTGCTCCATCCGTACTTGGCTGTACAAAGCAGTGGCCCTGACTGCAGACTGAGGTTGATAGATTGGACTGAACTGTCTGTCACAGGCCAGGGAGGGGAAAAAGACAGGTCGGAGGAGACAGAGGGATGCATTTTGATGGTCTTCCTGCGAAACAAACAACTAGAAGAGAGCGATCACCGAGTGGGATAAGCTGTCACTGGGAGCTGACGTGAAGTGATGAGCTGTCATGCTGGTTTTGTTGTTCCTCATTAACAAGTCCACCTCCCAAATGTAGCTTTTGTATCTGGATAAAAGTTATTTTATGAGCCTCTTTAGTCGACCAACCCACGATAACACGTTGAGGGGTAAAAAACAATTTACCATGTGTCAAATGTTGTTCTTGTCAAAGCACCGCTTTTGAAGGAGGTGGAAAAGGTTGGTGCATAAATTGAAAGGCACACGTATTACTCTGGGTGGTTGAGGCCACACGGTTAATAGGAAACTTTCTTAAACGTTGCAAGCGCATAAAAGTAGGTGAATGAATAAGAACCCCATTAACCTTGTCAGTGATTAGAGATCCCTAATCATGAGAAAATGAACGCATCCTAATCACCATGGCCATCAAGAAATAATAATTAATCAGTGAATCGTTATAGGCTCTCTGAATGATTTTGTCTATTGTTTGTTTTCCCCACTGTTTCTAGATTGGTAGCTTTGTACCTATTGGGAGATGGATCGGGTGCTTACTGCCAGGGCATTGTCTGCAACACAAACCCTATGGCAGCTGACAGGGCATGGAGTGACTGAGGAGGGTAATGCACCAATCTATTATCCATCATTCTGTGGTTGAGCCAGCCGCACCACACACACACATGTTTGTGTGCACACATGCATACATATACACAAAAGATTAAATGAAAACAGAAGAATAACCTTATGCGCTTGTACACACACACGCACACTCACACTTTACTGAAAGCAAGCTATAATGATGCTCTTACTCATTCAATGCTATGCAGAAGCTCCTCATTGTGTTGTAGTGATTAATGGTAACTAAAGAACTTGAATCTTGAATGGAATGAATGTGAGCTAACGACTTATTAATCAAACTGTGATACTTAAAACAAATAATGCTTTCATTGCATCTCTGCAAGGTTTAATAGCACTCTGAGAAATGGAGCATCGTCTCTCTCTATTTCTCTCTCTCTCTCTCTCTTTCTCCCACATACACACAAAAAACTATGAAGTTCATACTGTATATGCATGTTGTGTGTGCATGTATGTGGAGTTTCATGCCTGTGTGTGCTGGTTTGTGTGCCTGTTTCGATGTCTATACGTGTGTCCATGCCTGTGTCTTTGTGTGTGTCTATCTATGTCAGTGAACTGCGATGGATGTCTGTGAAAAGTGTGTGTACTGATGGCAAGGGGGCAGATACCATCAATCTTGGCGTCAATGGCAGATTAATGAGAGTGCTGTATTTAGCTCCTGCCCTGCCTCCCTGTCTGACCTACTGTCTACATCTTCCCACTCTCAATACCAGGGCCCAGAAAAAAATCCAACTTTTAATGGGAGTTTTTACTGTAGACATAATTCATCTTCATAATTCATATCATCACACTCTCTATATCCTTCAGTCGCAAGAGGCTTGGTTGAATGCTGAGCACTACTGTTTTGAATTTGAATTCTCACTGCTATCTTGCATTCGCTTATTAGGCAAGAAGAGTTTGTCACAACTATATCTCTACTGCACTGAAAAAAACTACTTTTCTGTAGCTGCAAACAGGCCGACCTGTGCCTATGCAATCTTAAAAGAAAATTTCGAGGCAGACTTAACCAACCTTATGCAGCCCCAACAATGAACCCATTTTCCATTGCCTCTCTTGTGCCATGACCCAGAAAGTACTACTGTGGCTGGGACTCACTAGTGAGTCCTGACCCTCTATTTGGGGAACACTGGTCCAAAGCACATCTGTATTCAGTCCTGGCTCTGTACTCATATTGTCAATGGCCAGCGCCCAGACTCCTGAAGATGGATGAAGCTAAAGCCCAGCCTAATAACCAGTCTATCCCCCCAGGGTTGGTGTAGCACTGCACTCCTCTGTCACCTGGGTCCCTGCACTGTCTCCATATTGACTTAGGCATTTCATTTTCATGCATTCATATTCATCACCAGAAAAGCCTTCCCAGGTCCCATGCTCTCTGGGAAGCATCTCTCCCTCCTATATGTCTGTCTCTGCCTTTCTCTCATTCTGTACCATTATATTCATCTAGCTGTTTGTCTGCGTGTGTGCGTGTGTGCCTGTGTGCGTGTGCGTGTGTGTGTGTGTGTGTGTGTGTGTGTGTGTGTGTGTGTGTGTGTGTGTCACAAGCAATACCACTCTCTTGCACTCCTCTCTAACAAATTTAAATAATGAGCATGTGTCTCAGTAAACATAACTCTTTCCATAAGATGCACTTTATTGTTTCATCCTTAAAGGTCTTTCCTGTGTACTGCAGACACTCTCTGATGTTCTTGCTGTTGTTGACAAAGTACACTACTAGCTGCACACCATTTTGTATTTCCTGCCTGATTCCTCCACAAAACAGAGCAACAGATTTTTTTTTTTTTCAGCCACGTGTTTTAGCTCCCAGACAGAAACCAGCATCAGGAAACATGAGAAATGAAGAGAAATGTAAAGGTCACGGCACATTGGTCTATTTCATGGAGAGGTGGACACCCGGCCGGATGTTTACAGGTCAAAAGCATGATAAATGTTGGGTCAGCTCACAAAACACACGGAGCAAAAAAGATTGAATCAAACACAAGTCAGAGAACACCCCAGAATATGCGCCGGAGAGGGTGTCTTTTATTTTCACTTGAATCTAGTCTTGGAATTGAGGAGTGAAAATAGAACCTGAGAATGTTGCACTTGCAAGCGTAACCACACAGAGAGAAATTGAGGCCACAGAGAGAATGAGAGGCTCTCTACAGTGTTTGGGCTCAGTATTGGTATTGGACTGAGGCTCTTGAGCTGAAGTAGGCAAGTGCTTGTACGCCTTTGTGTGGATCATTATCGGAGTGCTGTGTGGGTGTGTTACTGCATGCGCATGTGTGTGTTATTGCATGCGTGTGTTTGTCTGTGTGTGCATTGTCAGGGAGGATGTGCTACAGCAGCAGCACTATTGTTCCCACCTCCTCTCCTATTCTTCCTTCCTTCCTTCCTTCCCCCAGGGTGTGGACAGCAAACAGGGACAGATTGGTCTGGGCTGCTCCTCTCTCTCTGGAGATGACCTGTGGAGTCATAGGTGACTGTGGCTGGCCTGGTGAAAAATAAGGCTAGGGTGGCTATCATATATATAAGCCAGCTCCAGGGGCCATGCTGCGCTGTGCCGTGTCATATCGAAGCACCACTCCTCGCCACACCATTAAAAATGACAAATGCTCTAATCAACTGCTCTCCCAGGTTAGCAACTGTCGCCTGATGCTGCTAAAGCATTGGCTGGGTGTGTCTGCCCTAGTTCATCTGCTGGCCTTTGCCACGGGTGGAACGCTTGTTTATTTGGTGTGACTCACTTTTCATTTAGTGTGTGTTAGCTTTTTTTTTGGTAAAGGTTAGGAGTTGAATCACAGAAGGGCACAAAAGATGAATGCGGTGCAAATGGGTAAACCTTGTTGGAGAAAAGCTGAAATTATTTTAGAGTGAGAGAATTTTATTTTAATTTTATTGTTTTTGTCAGTTGAAGGTGTCTGTGGTTGTTTTTGATTGTTTGTATGTCTTGCGGTCATGTTCAAATGTTTGTCATATGTTGATTTGTGGACCCCAGGAACACAAAAATAATAAATCATCAGTCATCTTGCTATTTACAGCTTCTTTAAGATCTACACTGGTTGTAAAGTAAGTAGACATAGGCTTTTCATTTTATAGGCTGAACAATATCTCCCACTGTTAGCTCCTAATGAACAACGAAAAGCCTCATCTTTCAACTCTTCTGTGAAGTCAATAAAAAGAAAAAAATAAAGCAGGTAAAAAGTATCTCTAAATAGAGTACTGGGGCAGTGTGCTGTGAAGGGAAAGCACTAAAGTATTAGGCCATTCAGTGGCCCCAGGTAAAACCAGGCCTACTCAGGCTGTAGATTAACAACTCCATCCCAGTTCTTCAGCTCCAGGGACTTGGGGACAGATCTAGTCCAAGACAGGTGTACGGTTCTGGGCTACAGGGCGGCAAATGCCTCCTCCCTCTGCTGTGGCAGGCCCCGGTCCCCTCTGCGTCCCTGTGGGAAAACACCCATTGTGTCTACCATCTGTTGCAGCACACGCGCACACAAAAGGTGACGGGGGCAAGGGGAGGGAGCTGATGTGCAGCGCCTGTTTAATATCATTAGGAAGTGCCGCTGGATTTGCCAAAGCTATTAAAGAACATTCTCAATGCAAATGGGGTCTGCACTTAGGATGAGCATAATGGGAAAGGGAGGCTGCCAGACCACGTATGGCC
>NW_027278904.1:125000-160000 GCF_046629955.1 Centroberyx affinis
GTGGTCTGTGCAGTTTTTTCAGAATATATTTTTTCACATATCTCTCTCTCTCTCTCTCTCTCGCACGCACGCACACACACACACACACACACACACAGAGTCCCCCTCAGAGCTCACCTTACCCTAGGGACATCTGAGCCAGGATGGCCAGATGGTGGATACAGGTTGGGGGGCTGGTATGCATGTGCACATTTCTGTGTGTGTCTCTGTGTGAGAATGAGAGATAGCAAGAGAGAATGGAGAAAGAGAGGGGGAGAGAGAGGGAGCAGTATGTATTGTGTGTGTATGTATGTGTGTGTCCTATTCCATCCCTTCCAGAAAAGGGACTCGCTCTGTCTCTCTTGCATGTTCACGTTCTTGACCATGTCTTCCCATGTCTTCCGCACATTCCTGTGTCCAGAGATTTGCTGCGGAGATGCTATCAGCAGTGTTAGGTTCCGCCCGTCTCGCTTCATGCTCAGCCCTTATCGGAGCAGGTGGATGACTAGGGGACGAGGGCTAAGGCCTTATCGGCCCGATCTCGGGGATAAGCACACCCGCTGCACTCGGCAACATAAGAACGCATTACGACGCAGGGGCGAAAGCGGTGACGCTCGTGCCGCGGTTCAACCTCAAACTGCGTGACTCATCTGTTTCCCGCCGAAGCCAGTTCTCTGAAAGGCAGACACGCACAGCACACACGACACACGTAGGCATGACGTGCACAGAAGCTCGGAACGCACAGATACCCACCAAGACACACCTAGTGGAAAACGGCAGTGCTCGTAATTGATTGGGCGCAGTGACCCAGCTTCCCCACTCGAGGACGGCGGTGTGAAAAATGTGCTTTTCTCTTTCTTTTTCTGTCTCTCAGCCTTTTTTCCCTCCATTATCACCTGTCCTAGAGATTGGGTGACAGTTGTTCAGTCAGCAGGAAAGGGGAGCCTCTTCGATATTTGTTGCAGAGAGTTGGAGAGGCGAGAAGAGAAAGCATTGATTATCGAGTCTTGTTTCTCACTGTTCACGCAACCCGGCTCCTGGGGCCTCTATCGTTACAGCCCCGTACCCCTTGCTCCCTCCTCCACCCCCAGTGTCCCCCCCAGTACCTCCGTCCACCCCCCCCCCCCACCCCCCCCACCCCCCCAGCCGCAGGCCAGTCCATGTCCACAATGGCCTGTTGTTGACTTGACGTCCTGGCAGTTTCTCCTTGCCTTCTAGATTCTCCTTTTTTTCAGGCAATTTTAATTAAAACTGGGAGCGGTTGCGAGTTACACCTCCCCCCCCCCTCTTTCCCACCTCGTCTCTTGCTCTCTCGCTCTCTCTCTGAACCTTCCAGCCTTCCAGGGAATAATTGGTTGTTTCTCCCCTCCTGCTCTCACACTTTTTCACTCTTCTCTCCTGCCTCTTGCCCCACACTCTTTTAGTTAAAACAGATGCAGTTGTGAAGCATTATAGGGTTTACTCCAGAAAAAGTGAAATATGATTCTGACTTTCTCTAGACGTAGTGGACGTAGCGTTGGCAGGGAAAGGGGGAACAGGGGGAAAGAGACCGTTAAGCTTGTAGGAACAAAGAACTTCATTTATGATTGTTATAATGAGAAGTGTTTTGAGTCGGGCCCAGAATGATTTCATTTGACTTTTAAGCCCTAAGGCTCAAGCTAGGGGCTAAGGGGAGGGAGGGGCCAGGTAGAGTGGTGCAATGTTTTTTTGTGATTAAGAGTTCCAAGGCATGGGAAAGTTTTTAATGTCTACAACCAAACTGATAAGAATATCACTTTAGCTTACTGTGTACACACTACAAAGTTGTCACATTTCAAAGTGTGTTTATTTAGCAAATCCCTTGCCTCCCAAGTCTAAACTTACAGTATATGAAGTTGCCACTGTACAGGAAAAAAAAAAGTTTTCGGTACTATTTGCTTTCAAGTGCATCAGCAGCACAGTGGATGCTGCGTCTCCAGTGCTCAGAGGAATTAAAGACAGAGCGTTAATAGGGCTGAAATTACGGACAGTGGTGGAAGCTGCTCCACTTCTGATTAAATAAAAGCCGGCTCCTCCACAGGCTGTTTCTCATAGGGACTGAGACGCATGCTCATACACACACGCACACGCACACGCACACGCACACGCACACGCACACGCACACGCACACACGCACACGCACGCACATAAGTACAGCTGTGAAAGTGCATGAGGACCCACACTCACATTCATACACACACACACACACACACACACACACACACACACAGAGACACATACAGAGCTTTGATGTGTGGAAAGGAAATGAGTGGAGACGGAAAGCTAAGGGCCTGGGCCTGGGGCCTGTCCCATTATTAATGACTAAGTGCCAGTGCCTCTCCCAGGTTCAGGACATGTGCACATATTTCACCAGTCGCCTGCCCTTCTCCTCACCATAAATGTAATCTCTTATTAAACATTGGGGGCTTGGCAAGATAGGGGAAGATGGAGAGAAATTGTGCATGAATGTGTGTGTCTGCGTGTGTGTCTGCGTTAGAATGAGGAATGAAGATTGTGTGAGTCTACTGCATATGTGGCGGAGAGAAATGATATGCCTGCGCAGTGTGAGATGGAACGGCAGCTTCTGAGAGGGACGTTGACGGCCAGTAAGTAGCAGTGGTGGGAGGACAGTTTTGACCTTGCGCGACACTGAAACTCCTCTGCCAGGCAAATTTCTTCTCGCCCTGTGCTGTCCACTTGTCTCGCTGGATGAGGAGAGAGCGTTTGCGGAGGTAATTAACTATTGATTTGAAGCACTGGGGGTAACGGGGAAATAAGTGGACAGCATCTCGATCTCCAGCAGTCGCCTGGCTGACTAGACTATAACAGGAAGACTGACGGGGAGAAGGAGGCACTTCCCAAAAAGGGCGAAGGTCAGAGGTAACCGACTTGGCTTCCTTGTCCCGTTTTGTGTATTTTGGCAAAGAGAATGCATAGGGAAGACAGCCAACGGGAATCAGGAGCCTGGGGAATGATGTGTAGCTCTGTTTGTACTTCGGAAGTTCACGGCTGCATTGAAAATTATGAATATTCATTCATATCAGGTTCCATGATATGAATGAATATTCATAATTTTCCCTATTTGCTTGTTACATATTTATGATAAGCATGTTTTGGTCTGACAACTGACTTGGCAAACTGATCACAGCCCATGTTGACCTGTTAGCCCCCCCCCACCCAATGAATATTTATGACAGCACCACTGGGCCAAGGAGACTGATTATAATACCATGCACCCATAGGTCACATCCCCACCTAGCATCTTCAGGTCATAAATCTTGCCCCTCATCATTTTAAATTTTGGTCCTACGTCTTGACATAATACATGCACTTTCAGCAGATGCACAAAGAAGCAAAGAGGAAAATTCCCGTATAGATACATATTTTAGTGCTGTTCTGCTCTAGTATTCCTCCTTCTAGTGAGATGCGTCCTTTTTGTTCTGAGGCGAGCTGGAGGACGAGGATTAGGAGTCATTTGTGCAAGAGTACAGAGGAGAAGAGGGACAAAGAGACAGAGGGGGAGAGAAGGTCTGTATCTGCCTACGTCCTCATTTGTGCTAATGAGGAGGCTGGAGGTAGTGGCTGCCAACCCTCAAGCACATCTAGCCTTTTGTGAGTGGTGTGTGTGCGCCTTTGTGAAAGTAAATCTCCTTGGATGTCTGTGGGGAGTGTGTTTTGTGTTTTGATGAAATTCTCTCCTATAATGTATGATGTGCAGAAGATAGTTTGGTGCTGTGAGTCGGGGCAGTGTGTGCAGCTACTGTGGGTGTGGGCATGTTTGTGTTTGAGGGGGTAAAGAAGGTTGCTGTTAGATCTAGGAAGGGTGTCTTAATGGCTCTGGCTCATCTAGTTACCATCACAGTCTCCTTGCAGACACACACACACACACACACACACACACACACACACACACAACCAAAACCTTTAATAGGGCCAGTGAACAATGAAATGCATGCTGCTCTCCAATCGTTTCCCCGCTCTCTATCCCTCCTCATGCCTTATTCCTATGAAGTCTTTCCCCGTCCTTGCTTTCTTTCCAGGCTGGACACTGTTAAAGCGGCGTGCCTTTTGATGTGAGCTTCACACATTGTTAGACACCCACTCATCAGATTGACACTCATGTCTGGGTGGAGTCGGCTCAACTGGGAAAATGAACTGCGCGCACATACAGACACGTACACCGACGCGCAGACAGGTATTTTAAAGAACGTTAGAAAGCGGAATGTGGGCGTAAACGAACAGACGTGCTCGTTCTGATGCATGAATTTTCCACTATGGCTGTACTGCATTGAACTGATGAGATGACAAGAGGATGACAAACGTTCCCACAAAGCCCACCTGAATATAATTGTACAATCACTCACAAAGCGGCTTTCCTGGTTGCGTATACTGTCCGTGTCACATCAATTTGAAAGAAAAGTCCTTTTTAGATCAAAAGACACATCCACATCCTTGACATACAAGTAGTGTGTGATCACCCGTGTGTAATATGTTCTGTCATCCCCTTTTGTGATAAATTCCCTTTCTGTATGCGTGCACACTAGCACGTACGCAAATGTACCTACACACACCCTCGCCGTAGGCCAGCCTCAGATCTCTGCTTCAGGGCTGAAGAAATGATTTGTAAAGGCCTAACCTGGCGTGATGTGTTGTGTGATGTGTGTATGTGATGTGCTGGAAATCACATACATACACTACATGTGTGAGTCTATGTGTGTGTGTGTGTGTGTGTGTGTGTGTGTGTGTGTGTCTGGTTCTGTTCTGTTCTGTTCCAAGCACCCCAAGGCTTAGACTGTCTGGGTCTTGAGTTGTTTTCCGCTCTGCAACTAGAGCATGGCCACATTAATGTGTGTGTTTCTGTGTGTGTGTGTGTGTGTGTGTGTGTGTGTGTGTGTGTGTGTGTACAATACAATATGCATGATCAACATAATGTGAATTGGCATATCTTAATGTAAGGCGTGGCTTTACTATCTCATTTAATGAATGCTTAATGGGCCATTTCTGTTCAATCCAGCCCTTCTTTCTTTGGTTTGCTGGTTTTTAGGAACACAGTGCCTCTCCAATGTTGTTGCTCATTACACTGCTGTACTTACAAATCATTTCAGGGTAAACAACCCGTCTACAGTGCACACAAGTTGTGTGAACACAGTTAGAGATGATGCTCTTTTTTTGATGTATGAGCGTCAAATTTCAATAGTACTTTAGCAGGGCAAAGCAGTGTTCTTTGATGAAAAGCCATCTTCAGAGTTTCATTTTCTGATCCCACTTAACATTCTGTCAATACAAACTGTCATTTTTGAGATCTTCATAAATATGTAAATATTCCTAATCTTTATAAGTGCATGCTTAATTTTGCATCTAAAAAAAAAATAATTTGTTGCTGTACCACTATATGTCCGTAGACAGATTAAACAAGACTGATGTCTATCAGGGAGGTCTTGGATACGTTCTCTCTCTTAGTGTGCGATCACTTTTCTGCCAGAAAGTATTTGGCCAACTCCTTCCCATTTCCCCTGTGAAAGGGCATCAATGCAGTATTAACCTGCTTAAGGTTGAATAAAGCACATCAGTTCCTCCCAACCATTCCAAGTGGATATATCCTGTCCCGACCTGTGTTAGTGTCAATACCAATGTGTTTAATACCAATCACAAAACGGCTATCCTGATAAAAGCAGCAGGCCAAGCTGAGTCACGCAGGGAAACATGTTGTAGTGTGACTGTGTCTTTTGTTCTCCATGCCAAGACTTTAGTCTTCTCTACCTCAGACAGCAGTAAACAGGGTTGGGTACTGAAGAGACAGTGTCTTTGTATGTGTGTGGTGCTTTTTTTCTGTTTGTGCGTGAGTGTGTAGGCCTCTGGGATTTGCCGTCTCACGCTCGTGTTTGTTTTGTGTTCATTTTTGTGCCATCTAATGAAACCGAGGGAATGGGAATGTGTTTGTCTTTGTATGTGTGTGCATGTGTGTATACACACGTGTGATGATGGATTGATGTGGGCTCTTTTAGTGATGCCTTGTGTGTGGAGTAGAGTGCGGGCAGATAGACAGTTGAAGAGGCCCCCTATGTTAGTGAAAAGAGGCCATTATTAAACTTAAAAAGGGGCTCCATTAAAATCTTAACAGCCCACCTGGTGCCAGCCACGTTTATGCAGTGTTGCTTTACTTTGCAGGGCTGGCTAGACCTCCCAATCGTTCAATAATTCGCTCCTCCTTCTCAAATAGTACCAAAATACACCCTCCATTTTAGCACTTATGAAAAGTGCTCGATATGTGCCCCCACCTAACCCAAGGTGGAACAGAGAGGCACAGATGTGTAATGCTATGGTCATATGATGGTGATGACTCCTGACAAGGTCACAGCGTGTGTGTGTGTGTGTGTGTGTGTGTTTGTGTGCGTGTGTTTGTGTGTGTAAGTGCGAGCATATCCAAGCATGTATAAAAAAATCACTCGGCTTGCTCTGAGAGAGCTTTCAGACACCTGTCAGTGATTGCCTGAAAGAGGACACCTCCTTTCTGCTATTATTGACAGTTGAAAGTGTGGAGAGAGTGTGGAAAGTGACTTGCATTTCTGCACATGTTCTCAATCAATTTTGGCTCAGGTAATGCTTTGAAAGTCTGCTTCCTTTGATAAACATCACACTCCTGCTTCTAAAAGAAAAGGCATGATGGATGGTCACGCTGCTTCTAAAAAAGAAGGAAAGACAAGAAGTAAACAAGGAGCAGCTCTCTCTTCTCTCCCTCTATCTCTCTCTTCCCTTGGCTCTAAAGATTGATTGTGAACCGGGCAGGACGTATGAGCATTGTGATCATATCATGGATCACAGCATGGGGGGGGAATGACAGATGTCCTAAGCGTCCCTGTTTATTTGAGAGGCGAGTGTGTGTGTGATGGATCGGTTGGGTTTGGTAGATACAAGTACGATTTGTCATCTCATATGTGTCTCTTTGTGTATTTGTGAACATTTAACAAGGCAAACAAAGGGTTTTTACCATGTGTAATAATAGCACAACTCAAAGAAAGCAAACATAGCTGCAAAACAAGCAGGAAGCATACTGCTACAGGCAGACCTGGGTCATATAGCAATTTGCAAATTATTCTTAGCATTTGTTTTAATGTCATTGGAGTGCCAGATGGGTGGCATTTGCTACAGTTCAAATAATGTCAGGTTAGTTGTCAATCACAGAAGAATTATTAGTCAACGATTAGTTTTAAAGAAGTATTTACAATATTTTCCTGTGATTGTCTATACTTTCTGGTGCTCATTGTGCTCCCCCAAGTGGTGAATCCCATCCATCTGGTGCTCTAAGGTGGATAAAGTAAACACAAAGAATTATTTGAACATGTTGTTTGACCCAAGTTTGACTGCAGCTGCACTATACTGCTCCCCTTGTATTGTAATTCTGATTGACTCTACATCCAACACCCTAATCGTGGCTAATTTTAATAGAGCATTTATCAAAATTCAGTCATATTAGATGCACTGCCTTTTCAGATGTAACTCCACATCAAGAAATGGGGCACCTCACCGGGGGGAGGAGTAGATGTAGGGGTTAAGTGTGCTTCTCTCAAGGTCATTCTGATGCAGCGCCGCTACCCTACATATGGTCCCCAGGAGCCAGAGAGTAGTGTAGACATGGAACAATGTTGACAGGCCTGCCCCTGTGAAAGCACTACAGTCTCCACTGGAGATCTGTTACTGGACCAAACACTCTCTTACACACACACACACACACACACACACACACACACACACACACATAGACATAGACACAGAAGGTGACAGAGAGCCAGAGTCCTTTGCTGTGAGTTGGACAGTGCATCAGGTCATTAGTATGGACGACCATTTCTGCTCCAACAGCTCCTGATTGCTTTGCCTTTCACATCCTGGTGACATCAGCACATTGCTAATTGACAGATAATTGCCAATAATCACAAGACGGGTCATTGAGAGTCCAATTAAAGGAGCCTGCTGCAGCCTGCCAATTCCTTCAAGAAATCTGGACTATTTTCTGTTGGCCATAGTTTAGTAATGCAGGCTAATCAAGTTTGTTTTTGTTAGAACAGTCATGGAAAAGGCTGCCGATGCCTCATGTTGGATCTCCATAACATATTTTGGTCATGTATTATTTTTTTCAATATTGAAGATGCCTTATAGCAATGTTTATGACATTCCCTTTGCATTGTGTATTATTATGTTGGCTGCTGCTTCTGAGAGAGATAAGAACTAGGCACTTGTAATGGGATCCTGTCTGTTGGGAGAAGATGGAGGAAATCGCTGGGAGCAGGAATGCGCTTGACTTGCCTCGTTTGGGTCAGTGAAGGAAGTGCCGGTGTGTGTTTCTGAATGTGTGTCTGTGTGTGTGTGTTTGTGTGTGAGTGGGTCCAAACCTGTGTTTGCTCAGCGATAGAAAAACTGAAATGTGATATGAATATCCTCTCCATTCTTCCATGAAAGTACCTGAAAATACCCCTGAAAGGGCCCCATTTAGGCTCGCTCCCAGACAATACAGTACAATGCCACTGATGACAGGCTAACCGGGGGAGGAAATAGCCCTGCTAGAGCAACATAATGGCAGAATATTCTGGAAGTCACAGGACGGATTTATGGAGGCAAATCATCTTTTTCTAACATTCAGTAGTGTGTGTGTGTGTGTGTGTGTGTGTGCGTCAGTGCATGTGTGTGACCCTCTTCACTGTATATGCACCACATTCTGTGATGTGGTAGATGTGTGAATTGGAGTCTTGCCTAGCCTGTCAATCAGATGAAGAGATCATTAGAGGTGTCACACTCAAATCTCTCCCCTCTCTAACCAGCTGTCATACAACAACACCAGCTTCACATGTAACTGTGCCCAGCTACCAAATAGAAGTGCACAAGCTGAAGCCGAAGACACAGAGGAATTGATAAATCAGTTATTTTACTTAGGAATTTTGTTCAGGTCTCTTACCCCTTATGCTTTTCACCAAGCAGGGCTCCATTGTTCTCCCTACCCACGTGCCTTTAGTGGGCAGGAGATGACTCCATCTTGGGGTCCATATGGACTCCATGTTGGATCCATGCTGGTTTCTAACAATGGGCAACGGCAATTAGCGCTACATTTGCTGAGGATGGCATAGAACCAGAGACCTGTCACCTCTGCTTCACAACTCAACGTGCATGTGTGTGTGTGTGTGTGTGTGTGTGTCAGTATGCATGAAGGGAGGGGAAATCACATTATGGCACCTGCTTCGCAGCAGGGGGTGGGACTGCTGCAATGAGACAAGGTGTATGTCTGTGTCTTTATGTGTTTGTGTGTGTGTGTGTGGGGGGGGGGGGGGGGGGGGGGAAGGGCAGTGTGTAGTAATGGCATGTTGTGTGTGATCAGAGGCAGAGCAGCATCTTATGCATGCGGTTACTCATAATCAATGTTACCGCAGGTCTCTGGGGGTATGCTAATGTATTCTAAAATGCTAATGTATTTCAGCGCTAAACCCAAGTTGTGTCATGTGAGAGAATGAGGGATAGTGCGCTTGGAGACGAAGCGATGGAAACCTGCTTGAGGAATTTCATACCTTCTAAAAAATGAATATCTACACACTGTTCTAGAAACGCTGCATGACTGCTGACATATGGATTCCGTAGGTAGCGGCCATTGCATCATGTTCGTTATTTGATCACAGTTGAAAAGTCCCTTTCATCTCTCTACTGAAGGACTGATGTGACACAAAATGGCTGACGGCCCATTGAGGCGGATGGGGAATCTGGGTCTGTGGTAGGATGGGCCACAGTAGCCCCTGGAGACTGGCAATTGCATGTCCCTGCTTTCAAAGGCCTCTTCATCGCAGAACACCTGGATTTGATCATCTGAGAATGAGAGCAGCAAAGAAAATGAAGTGCCTCTGGTCTCTCTCTCTTTCTCTCTCTCGGATTCGTGTGTGTGTGTGTGTGTGTGTGTGTGTGTGTGTGTGTGTGTGTGTGTGTGTGTGTGTGTGTGTGTGTGTGTGTGTGTGTGTGTGTGTGTGTGTGTGTGTGCGCGCGTGTTGTGTAGGGTGGGGAAGGGAGTGGAAGAGAGAGTGCGTGTGTTTTTACATTGACAGTGAAGTGACTCAAAGCAGATTGGGTTCATAATGTTTGGCCACCACTAGACTTGTTTCTTTTGACTGACCCTGCACAGACAGCCACATGTACATCAGCAGAAAAGCAAACAGTCCATTTGCATGTTGGCAGCAGTCTTCGCCAAAGCTCTTCCCCTCTGCCTGCTAAGGTTTTTAGTCCCAGGGGGCCCAAACACACACTCATGCGATTAACACACCATCACAAGGCAATGGGGTCACATAGGGTCTGCACTACACACTGCCTGGACTGCTGGGGTCCATGTTAAATACATATTTCTAACCCACAGTATATTTCCTGTTTTCTTTTGTTTGGCCCTTCTGTTAGTCAGCCTTAGTCAATAGTTCTCTCCCTGTCTCGCTCTCTCCCTCTCCTCCTCCCATCGGAGCGCCAGGTTGTGTAACATGTTGGATGTCTTTGTACGCACAGATGATGACTGCCGACAGTTGCCCACATTTCTGGAATTAGCTTTGTGTAGCGAGCGCGCGAGTGCATGTGTGTGGTGTGTGTGTGTTTTCGGATAAATGTGCCCACTTGTGTGTTTGTGTGTGTTTGGGAGCGTGCATGCTAATGACAGCTGACAGGGGCCCACGCTTCTTAAATTAGCCTTGCTGTCTGGCCCCTGGGGAAGGCATGTATGTTCAGATACAGAGGAAGCTTAATGCTACAATCTGCTTCCTTCCCTATAGGATCCAACCATCCCAATCCCATTCCTATGCCTCCAAGTCAGTGTGAACTTATCCCACAATTGATAACGACAAAGGGAATCGGGAACTGGGCCTGGCGCCAGTTTCAATGTTTATCGCGGAAAAGCTTTTCCCTTTTTTAGTCTTTGAAGATGGCTTGCAAATAGAAAAGGGGGGAAAAGAGGATGCTTTGCCTCTCAATATTTGCAAATTTTCTGGAAGCATGTGTGCTGTTGATATTGAGTTGTGTTGAGCCTACAAAATGTTTACATTCAACGTCTTCACTGTCAGTACTCTAGTAATTGAGTCACTGAGTGCAGAAGTGGAGACGTTATAGTCAGACATTGATTATACCAATTACAATAACTAGGGAGTAGAAAGGGTTTCTGTTGATGCGACTCCCATTAAGTCCTATAGGTCAGTGATTTTGAATGACAAGTAAAAGCTCTTAGATGGCTTTGGCGATGCAGCTTTAGCTTGATCAATCTGATGATATCTGTGGTGAACCTAGACTGTTCTTAGAGATGATGTATGTGCCAGTAGACATCTTGTGTGTATGTGTGTGTGTGTGAGAGAGACTGGATGGAAGGATGAAGGAATGAAAGGGTCCCCATGTGAGCCAGGCTTTATTAAAGAGAAGTTAATGAGTTCCCTCTGTCTGCCTCTCTCATCTCTCCTCCCCTCTCTTTTAATTCTGAGCTCCATCTCTTCTCCCTCCTATCTTTCTTATATTCCTCTCACTCACTCACTCTCTATCTCCCAAGTATAGTCACCTTCTTAGGCGCACTGCCTTGCCCTTCTAAGTAAATTAGAAAAGTGAGACGATGCACCATCGGGAGCGAAAATATCAAAATAGTTAGTTACGCATCCCTATCTCTGTTGCCCTTTTCTCTCTCTTGCTTTCTGTCTGTCTCTCTCCTTTCCTCTATGTCTCTCTCTTCTTTCCGTATACGCGCAAAAAAAACCCAACCTTGCCTTTATCGCTGTCTGCTAGTTGGATTTTCATGCTAATTCAAGCAGATCCATCTGACTGGTGCTGATCACAGATGTTCTACGCTGTCCCAAGAGCGTGTGTGTGTGTGTGTGTGCATGCACGTCAGTTCATTTGCACTTCTCGTATCACAGGGTTTGATTCTTTTGATGTTCAGAGATCTTCTGACAACAAAGTACAGATTCCTTGCTTTTGAAAATGAGATCTCTCTGAATCAAATGACTGTCGCAGTGAGGATACCGATGATGCATATCATTTTGTACAGTGATTTGGTCTCCGGTGTTTACCTCAAGGCTCGGTACAAAGCGCCCCCACAGTCTCATGTTTCATCGATCTGCACAGTATGCTGGTGACTCGAGCCTCTGGGCCGAGGTGTATTCTGTTCTCTCAGAGCATGAGCTGGACACTGGAGGAAGCTGTCTTTGTGTCTGCAGGCAGTGGAACATTGAAACTGTGTGCTGCCACTTTGGAAACTTGTTCAGGTGAGGCAGAAGAAAAGCCTGTGGTCATAGAAGGAGAGAGAGAGAGAGAGAGAGAGGGAGAGAGAGCAAGGCAGAGGAGGGCATAGACAGATGGGGGCACCTGTTCTTCTTTTGCTCTCTCTCTCTCTCTCTCTCTCTCTCTCTCTCTCGCTCTCTCTCTCACTCTCTCTCTCGGGGGACACAGTGGAGCTAGCGACCTGGCATGCTAGCAAGATAGTGCTCCGCTGCTGTAGCATCAATCTGCTTGTCCTACTGCAGAGGCAGGGAGAGAACAGCAGTATGAGCGCACACCACTTTGTCATCGCACAGTCTATGCAGTTGCTCCTCTGTCATGGTCACCAGAGGAAACACACACACACACACACACACACACACACACACAGAAATGGGACCAATGCTCTGTTTTGTCCTCAAAAACAACTGCGACATGAGAACAGCATGTATGGCTCCAGAAAAAAAAATGGATTCTCTCTCTTTCTCTCACCATCTCTTGTGACATTTATTTGAGCCATACATGAATGCAGATCTATCCCTATGTTCTCATAACACAATGAGATTTTGAACCCAGTATTATTCCATGTCATCTGGTTCCATTCCAGTCTTTGTACTGGAGGCTTTCCCTCTCACTCCCGTTGACTGTTGCCATCTGGGCTTTTGATCCAGGGGAAACTCTCTGACAGGCCCATCTGAGGGGCCAAAGGAAGAGAGATGACATTGTATTGCATCAAATCCATAGGAGGGGAGGGTTACAAGACGCCGCGGCATGGGGGAGGCTATTGTCTGGAGTCTTTCTTGAACGGGGAGGGATACTGTAGCAGCCTGGAAGAGCTATGGAGTGTGATTTGAGTGACGTGGAATGCTATTTGTCGGATCCTCGCGGGATGGGGTGAGTTGACACATCGGTGGCAGGAGGCCAAATCAACTTTGATTTACGCTGCCCCCCTCCCATCTAGAAGGCAGCCTTTCCAGTCACCCAGCCGTTACAGAAGATGTATTGTAAGGGGAAGCACAGTATCAAAAAACAAACAGTCGCACACTCGAAGAGACACATGCACACACACACGCGCAAACACACATAATAGAAGATCTATGATGAGCAGACTTAAAGTATCTCTAGTTACAAGTTATAGCCGCTCATCTTTGACATATATAACTTTCCCTCATACGCACACACATCAGCTGTCTCCCCCGGCAGATATTTTGCCAAGAGGAAGCCATTATAGCAAATAAAACAAGCTTGTTGGCTGGGTGCCCATCTGGGCCGGTTCTGACTGTATGGAAGAGATTTATTGAACCCTCAACATGTTCCCCTGCGGTTAGCCAAAGCACTGCCGTGTTACCAGACACACAGCAACATAGTGGAGGAGGAGAGGGAGGGAGGGAGGGGAGGGAGGATTGAGGCGAGTGCAGTAGCAAGACACAGTGGGGAAGAAAGTAAGGGAGGGGGGGGTAAAAGAAAGTGGGAAACAGAGAGAGACAGAAAGAACATTGTTATAGAAAATAGAGGGGTAAAAAGTAAGTGGTGACAGGGAGGATTGATAGGAGAAAGGAGCTGGTCATCCATGGGGAAATTGTGAGGCCAGCGATTTACCAGACAGGAGATGAGGGGATGGCATTCTTATTGAATAGCTATTATAAAGGTAGGTGGAAAGACGTGGGACTGGGAGTGTGTGAGAGGGAGTTTAGCACACCTTCATAAACCTCTTCCTTCCAGGTATATACAGATATCGTATTTTCTTCAGCTAGACACAGTTGGGTTTGGTTATTGCCAAAACTGTGTCAAGTTGTTGATCACCACGTTCCAGCAAATTGTTAGTTGTGAATCACGCTACAGGACAAAACCTGGGCAAAGGTATTTTTGAATATGGCTCTGAAACGACTTAAAGTATGCTTGATTAATTTTGACACAACCTTTTAAAATAACCCTTTAAAGTTGATTTGCAAGATAAGACAAATACAACTCTCATTCATTTGAAGGATTCAGAATGTATTCATCTTCAGTAGAGCTGGGTAAACACTAGTCAACTGAAAACTGCAGAACTGCAGCATCAACTCGCACCTCACTAATCTCTCTGCTCATTTAGGAAGCCCTTAAACTCACATACAGACACATACGGCCCAATGTAAACATCCTAATTAGCGGAGAGGTTGACAGAGAGGAGGGCTGCTTGGCTGTGGCCATCTGGCTGGGCTTGGCTGTCTGATCTATAGGTCTCTGGTTTGCCAAGCCCACATGTCTTACATTGCTTTACAATTAGGGCAGCACAAGTTGAAACCTGCTGCATTCGACAAAACAAATGCACAAATGCAACAATACACTTACAGGGAAACACATATGCATGGACACACACTGAAGTTCCCCCACATACGCTCACACCCACTCTCTCTCTCTTTCTCTCTCTCTCTCTCCCTCTCTGTCTGTCACACACACACACGCACATACACACACACACAAGAAAATTAATTAGGGTTGGCAGAGCAGTGGCAGCCCCATTCTAATAAATCTCTCCATTATCTAAAGTGATTGGTGGACACAGCAGCTCATTTCCTGTCTCGAGTTGAAACCGGAGGACAGGCGGGCATTAACCCCATGCTTCCTGTTCTGCCAAGTGCCCACTGTAGGCGTGTGTGTGTGTGTGTGTGTGTGCGTGTGTGTGTGAGAAAGAGACAACGAGACAGTGCGAGAAAGAGAGAGGTCAACTCGAGCTTTATAGAGAATGAATTACTCAAGCATAAGAAGTCTTCCTCTCTCATAAGATTTCTATGTATGAATAATGTCTAAACTACATTATTCTATGTATGAAATGCCACAAAAGTCATTTTTATTGAAATAGCTGTGGGCAGAAAAGCCCATTTCCATGTACTTGAATCATTTAACAGACATCTTGATTCAAGGCCATTGCTCCTCTTTGCCTCCTGCTGACTTTTAGCACACACCTGGGTGATCCACGGCGGCCATTCGGTGCCAGGCAGCCGTCAGCGGGAATCAGTCAGCATTGTGTGAAGTGAAGAGTTGTACCTGCCAGCAAAAGTTACTCATCTGGGACCCATGCTGGAGTCTTTGGCTGGAGTGGGAATGTTATACCCCATAGCTGGCCTCCTTTGCACGGTGAATGGAGTATTGTGAAACACACGCAATAGCATGACATGGATTGGTGACCCAGAAATCTGTCGTAAAGTAAAGTTTTGACTCATAACAATGTTCTGGCCAAGATTAAGTAGTCCTGTATGCCGCCGGGAATTTAGCGCAGATCTATTTCCTCTTCCTGTTCCATGATGACATCACAAGAGTCTAGGGAGCCATTGGAGCACCTGTGTCCCATCTCCATGACAACTGGGCTCCAGGCCTTTGGGTGATGGAATACACATAGATGAGGCAGGCGTGCTCAAGCGGGCACACACCTACACACGCACACATACACCCACTCTCTCTCTCTCTCAAACACACATACACACACACACACACACACACACACACTGAGTTAAAAAAAAGACTTTGAGGCCAAATAAATCACACAACATGGAGTCTAGGGTGAGAGCCCCTGATGAGATATAGAGCCTACAGAAATAGGCCATCACAGACCCCATTCCTCCTACCCAGCACCAGAGTTAATGGCTTTCAGATCTCTGGGAGCCTCTCTGACTCTTTCTGTGTTAGCAGGTTTGTCTTTGCTATCCTACAGCTGTTATCTTTCCTTTGCCAATTCCATCTTCTCCACTGGACAGCCACCATAAACTGCTCCTGTGTGCTGAACATAGCATCTTAATGAATGCTTTGCTGTGTTTTAGAGTATTCATTAACCGTAAACGAATGGCCCTTTTTGTCCCTTATTTGTCCCAGGATCGCGGAGCTTATTTTGAAATAGACAGAAGAAAGGGCTGAAATTGCAGGGAAGGAGAGAGGGAGAGCAACAGCAAGGAAGGAAGAGTTAGGGCAAAAGCGGAATGACTTTTACAGTTTTTGTTGGCAGAGAGTCAAGTGAGCTTACTGAGGCAGAATAATATGGCCAGAGTGTAGTGGGCTGAAATGTGCTTGTCCAAATGTGTGTGTGTGTGTGTGTGTGTGTGTGTGTGTGTTTGCCTTCGCCTCAAATCCCTGCGCACGGCCCATGCTTTCCCTTGCTATAGGCCCTGTATGAGTTTGTTACAACAGAGTGACTCAACACCTTTCATGTCACATTTATATAACAGACAGTCCAGGCTCACACACACAGTGGCACACACAGAACCACCAACTGGCCTAGGGCAGAGTGACTTATGACCCAATCTACCATGGCAGTCTGGCATGAGTGGTGTTTTAGAGTAGCTACAGACAGTAAGCTCTCCAAACTAACATACCGGCGAGGTCATGGACAGTAATAGGCAGCAACTCTCACAATGCTTTATCTCAAGGCAAGGAAGAATATATACTGATAAAGTCAAGCACGGTTTCAGCACATAAAGCGCGAGGCTGCGTCAAGGACACAAACACATAGGTTGCAGTATGAATGTACACACACGTATACACAGCCCCTATTCATCCAGAGCCAAATATGGGGTTGCCAGGGGCAACGCAGGCCCTACAGCATCCTCACGTTCGCTGTTTGCCAAGTGGCCCAGTATCCAGCACCATTACCCACATCATTGCAACATAATCAGCCGCGGATGAAGCCACCACTAAACCGAGGCAGCCTTCGAGGCACAATTAGAAATGTTAATTAAATGTTGCTCCTTCTTGCATTGGCTTGACTCACAATGCATCACAATAATTTGGGGCTGCGCACTATGAGCTATCTCTCCGCTCAATCACTGGGAATTTTCAGTAGAAACATACTGTAGATCAGGGATGGGCAACCGTGTGCCATGGAGGGCTGAGAATATGCGGGTTTTCCTTCCAACCAAATAACCACACCAGGTGATTTCACTGAAGTGTGTTAATCAGTGAAATCACCCGGTGTAGTGACTGGTCAGAATGAAAACCTGCAAACTCTAGGCTCTCCATGGCACATGGTTGCCTAGCACTGCTGTAGATCTTTAGGAAGATGTGCTTGTAACGTCACAACCATGATTACTGGGAAGGAAAAAGAGAACGCCACACACACAAAGCTTTGACCACATTCACTAGGTGTTAACATGTACCCACACACACCCTAACTAACAAACATGTATACTTATAGTCACAATGAAACCGCATTTTAAGAGCATCTTGGGGTGGGACATAACACAGGGAGGGATCACTCAAAAGTGTAAACCTATGGGATATCAGTTAGGGAGAGAAAGGCAGTTTTATTTGATGGGGGGCAGAGGAGTGGGATTTAAAAAAAATCTGTGATGGATTTATCAGTTGGAATTTTTATTTACGCCTCCTGGTACATGTCACCACTAAAGATGTTCCATTTCCCAAGAAGTAATAGTAATGAGATTTTTTTTATGTAAAAATACAATAAAATATATATTTTTAAAATTTTCTGGCAGAAATTTTCAAATAGGTATAATAGGCGACAAAGTCATTTTTCATTTCAGTGTGACTTTAAGCTTATATTGGCATGAGAAGCCATTCTGTGTGCTTCTCTTTACACTTAAACAATATTGTGTTCTTACATATTTTATTAAAATATATTTCAAATTCCTTCATCTAATTTTTTATTACCGGATGGTAGAGTAAACATTGTAGACTAAATGACCTGTGTGTGTAAATATGCACTTGTGTTTATTTGTGTCTGTGTGTGCGGAGTGGTGTAAGTGCTTTCAGAGTACCCAACATTCAATACTGAAAGCACTGAGGTTTCAGCATGTGAGGTGGACATTTTTGAGTGTTCAGAGAACTACTAATGGTGGTTGGAAATAGCACCCACTCAACCCCAGATTAAGTGTGTGTTTGTGTGCGTGTATGCGCACATGCGTGGATGATCGGACATGCATGAGTGTGACCTGAGCGAGGGGGTCATCCTCCTCTGATTCGTGTTTACCTCCGTGAAGAGGTCTGGAAATGAATCCATAGGCTATCTCACACCATCTGCTGTGAACAGGAATGCAGAGGCCTCAATCCGAAATGAGTTGGACAGATTAGACCGTCTAATACCGTTTTATTAGATGCTGCCTGTCTTTGCCCATCATCTGTGAAAGACTGCTCTCTTTGCTGTTTCGTTCCCACAAAGGCTCAGCGAGAATGAGGCTGCAGCTTAGGTGTGTGTGTGTGTGTGTGTGTGTGTGGCGGATCTGGTTTAGCTGTGTCCATAAAAGAAGGAGGCAGAAGAATGGCAGGGGAGAGTGAAGGGGATTACGAGCTAACTCCGTTTAGACTGTGCCTAAGACAGGTCTGCTCTAAACAGGTGTGTTTATCCTTCTCCACAGTGACAAAAAAAAACTCAGCCATGTGCGTGTGTGTGTGTGTGTGAGAGAAAGAGAGAGAGAGAGAGAGAGAGAGAGAGTGAGACAGAGAGTGAAAGACAAAGACAAAAGCGAGAGATAGTGTCTGTTCGTGTGTGTGTACGTGTGTTGAGTGTCCTCTATATGCTCTCCAGAAGACCGGCTAATTTAAACAGGATTAGAGGAAGTAGTGATGGACTGTTCACAGTAAATTATATTGTGTTGTACAGCACCGTACCACCCACACACCCACACACCCACACACATTCTACACCTACGTGGAAGTCCCATAGAGGGCCGCATACACTGCACACACACACACACATATACACACACACACACACGCGCGCGCGCGCAGAGGAGGAAGAGTGCGAGGTGGAGTGAGGATATATAGTGAGCCAGAGTGCTTGAGGTTTGTGCGGCGTGCGAATACTTTCCCAGCTCTAATCCGCCCATTCCTGTTGGCATGAAAGACAGGGATTAACAGACGAAAGGTGAACATGGAGAAAAGGCAGGGCCGGGAAAGAACACAAGGAAAGGGAGATAGTATTCCGGAACCTCTGCAGGATTCTTCCCCGGCTGCTGCGGTGAATGCAGATGAGGAGTCTTTTGTATGAAGTTAAATCCTCTTATTGATCGGCAGATTAGGTGCTGTCCTCGTACCTACTTTAACTTCCAAAACTTTGGAGGGAAGAAGTCTCTTAGCAATCTGTTCAGGGCTAGACTAGCTCAATAGCTTATCAAAATACTGTCGCAAAAAGTATAGAACTTTGATTAAAGGTATTCGGCCAAAGCGCTCGGCGCCGAACGGCAGACACATGCTGCATAAATAATATCTGTCATATCTTCAGAGTCTTCTTTACCAGATAAGGTCCGGGTTCTTTATTTGTTGTGGTGCCTCTGCGAGTCCTTGTGTGCTACCTGTTTCTGTTTTTCTTAAGTTGAACGAGTGCAGCGTTAAACGAGCATGATGAGACTCATAAGTAAAATGGCCCTGCTGTCTGTAATGTAGCACTACACAAGCTGCTACACATCTAGGGATGTATGCAATGAGAATCTCTATTTAACGCCCAGGGGAGAAGATCTCTCTCTCTCTGAGATAAAAGCAAGGTTTTGCATCGTTAGAAGATGATGCTATCAAGGTAATTATATTCCAGCACCAGTCAGTCTTGTGAAATAACAGGAGCCATATATGAGTACGGTGTACGTTTATCAAGTTTATACGAATATGAGAATTTCGCGAAGTTTTTCGTGTCTACCGTGACACGATTCTCACTCTCCCCCATGCACCTCATTTTTGAAAAGGTGACATGAAAACAGCATAAAAATGGCACTGTCATTGCTGGCTATTTTTGGAAAGCTCCATGACAAATAGAGGCATAAAGCAAGTCTTTTTAAAAAAAAAAAAAAAAACATTCTCTCCACGTCGCGTCAGAATTCATTCATCCCGTCTGGTCTGGCATTGTTTTGATAGAAGGCCTTCCCATCTCAGCAGGTGTGCTGAAAAATGTATCCTAACAACTGGGGAGAGATTTGCATCGCTGTGTGATAGACCGCCATGGTAAGCTAGTTATCTGAGCAGCCGCTGTGGAAAATTGAGGGCCGGATGCTTTTAGCCTATTTTGTGTCCAAGGCTTCATCTGTCTGTCTGTCAGCAGAGACTGAGGTAGACTGAGGTTTAGCAGACCTGATATGACTGGCAAAAATAACACAAGGGAAACTGTTTACAAAGGAAAGGCCCATCATCTAGTACGATAAAGCCTGAGGGAGAAATGTAATTGTTTATTGATTTAGGAATGCCCATTAAGAAAGTGCATTAAATGATCATCTGAACAGTAGGTGGCTTCAGTGTTTATAGGCTAACTTTATATTTGTGTGATGCTGGTTTTAGCATATGGGCATTATATTCTGGGGATTTGTGTTATCAGTATAGATGAAAAACCCACTGTGAGCTGTAGTTGCAGCTTCATCATCCTGCCTAATGAAGGTGTGCGTGTGTGTGTGTGTGAGAGACAGAGAGAGACAGAGGTTGTGTATGTGTGATTGTGTGTGTGTTTGAGAGAGAGGACGATAGTGCATGTGTGTGTGTAGGTGTTTGTGTACATGCATGCATGCGTGTCTAAATGGTTTCCTTTCCACAACAAAACAAAGTTAATTGCTTCAATTATTGATATTAATTGCAAATTACCCACCATTGGTTGTCTGTGACTCTCAATTTGGAGTCCTACGAGTTCATATCTCAACTCTGTGCTCTGTTTTGTTGTTGTTGTAATGGTTATGTTAATGGAGTTGATTTTCACTCTCCTTAGTTCTCTCTCTCTCTCTCTCTCTTTTCTCTCTCTCTCTCTCTCTTATGCAAACACACACACACACACACACACACACACACACAACCTCAATTCAAAGCTCAATTGTCTTGGTTTTACATATCAGTTGTTTTAGTAATATTGTAATATTCAGTAATATTGATTTTGTTTTGTCTCCTTGGTCCCCTCCTCTCACCATATGTATTCAATTGAACATTTTATCGGTTGGACATTTGCCACACTCGCGTTGGCTTTCTCCTCCCCATCACTTATTCCAACCGTCCAGAAGATGGATGCTCTGTAGGTCCCTCTTGCAGCTGAAATACTGAAGTGGAAATACTGATGAAATACTGGGGAAGAGAGAACGGAAACCACTCGGAGACTTGAAATGTCACTGTCTTGCCCAGGCGGCCCTTCCACATATAACCTACTGAGGAACAATTTGGATCTCAACACATTTTTGTCTTTGCCACTGAAGCAAGGAGCTGTTATCTAGTACACCTTTTTGTATGTGTGTGTATGTGGGGGGTCTCTGATTATTGAGTCAGTCTTGTGTGTGTTCACCTGTTGGGGTCGTCTGTGCTGTGACATAAGTGTAATGAATGCCTGGCATCCCAATGGAAGTTGGGATGCCAGGCATAGAGAAGCAACAACAACACAGACATATTTTTCCTTTTTATTGTTCTAACTGCTCATAAAGGCCATGTTCCCAACCGTTCAGATGGGGAAAATGTGTTTTCTTGCTCAGTGACATAACTTTTACACATATTTAGCCGTCTAACTCCCCTTCTATCTAAATGGCTATGATTTAGATAAGTGCTGAATGTAGAGAGACACCAGGTACTTTTACTGCAGGGTAGCATTTAGAGGCTGGTGAATGCACCATATCATCTGGCTAATCACCTGGAATGAGCAGATGCAAGGCAGATGTGCATTGCTGCTGGCACAGGTGCTTGTACAGTAACGGTGGCCAAGGTTTGTTTTGGAAACCCTGGTACTAGCCTTGGTACCGTCTACCATCCTTCTGTTTGCCAGTCTGCTCCGTGCTTTAGACAGAGGAAGGTGTGTGTGTGTGTGTCGGTCTGGGAGGGGGCGCGAGGCAAAAAGGGAAAAAAAAGAGGAAGGAGGAAAAAGAGAGCACAGTGCAGCCCTGAGAGTCTAATTATCCAGGCATAAGTATTCATGAGCCTGTCCTCAGCCTTTTCTCCCACCAGCGCTTCTCCACACTGGGCATGACTCTGAGCACTGGCTTTAGGCCACTGTGAAGCCAAGTGGAGAGTTTTTCAGCGCAACAGCCTCGTTGTGTTGCTGGAGTTGGAACCAACACAGGTGGACTCCCCAACAGCTCAACTGTCTGGCTGGGAGGAAGGCCGCAGGGGGATCCGCAGGAAGGAGACATATGGTAGCTTATGATTAAAAGTGGAAAGTTTCCTGCAAGAGAGTGCATTAATGTGTTTGTGTGTGTGTGTGTGTGTGTGTGTGTGTGTGTGTGTGAGAGAGTGTGTGAGTGTGTGCTAGTGACTACTATCAAAACTAAATGCCTGTGACCCTTTACCCCAGCGATAACCTACACTAATTAGTCTGGGTCAAAAATGACAATCTTATCTATTGGCATGACATACAAACAAAAGCAATTGAATTTTCCCTGCAACTATGAATGAGACTGAGAGAGCACTAATGGTGTCCCGAGACACTGTAATTTATACTTTGAACCGTAATGTAAATACTGAAACCAGTGAAGTGGCAAACTGGATAAGAAACATTATATTCATGAGTAATATCTGAAAGATCTTTGCTGCAAAACCCTCACAGAGCTCCGCTATCACTTCAGCTCAAACAAGCAAGGCCGGAACTGTTAGGTGAGCTAGCAAACATGCGGCCTACAGTCTTGGATGAAGTTAACTAGGTGGACAATGAAGTTATTATGGCTTCATAAAAGTGTGAAACTGGGGCTGCTGAACCCATTATGAAATAGCTGCAAGTCAAGGTAGAAAAAATACATTCAAAAAATATCCTAGCTTATTCTGTGCTGGCTAAGGTTTTTTTTTTTTTTTTTGATAAATAATTCATCTGAGTGGCAGACTGGCTTATAACAATGAACTACTAGCTTGCTAGCAATCTCTAGTGACTACCCACTTCTTGATTTTACAAGTAAAAAATGTTATGGAACAGAATAAAAAACATTTATGATGACACATAACTCTGTTTTAGCTTACTTCTCCTCTTGCTCTTTTTTTTCTTTTCTAAACTGAACACATAGGCCAGTTTTTGCCTCTTCTTGACACTCTGAAGCCTCAATTGCAATGTAATCTGGTTTTCTGTGATGAGCAGCTAACCTTGCAGGGGCCATGTCCCAGAACTAATTCTCAAATCATTAATCATGGTGAGAATGATGTTATATCAAGCTGTCTTTGTGTGCAAATCGTACAATTTGCAGATGTATCACCTATTAACCTGGGTACCAGTGTGTGTGCTTGTGTCTGTGTGAGTTTGGTTTTGTTACACTGTCAGTCCTGACTTGTACAGCTGCCCCTCCCCGTCCCTCAGCTGAGCTCCTGTGGGTAAGCAGAGTGAGAGGTGGACCACTGCTGCTGAAGGGCCCCTAAGCCAGTTATAGACTATAGTGTAAGGGGCTCCAGATTGCAGATCATCTGAGCTTATTGAGCCCTTTCCTGTTGAAATCATTCCATGCTCCCCTTTCTACAGGGATATATATCGCATACAGTATGCCATCAACAGCCACTGATTAGTCTGCATGGAACATTGTTGATACCAAGGGGGCAGTGAGGCAGATGGGCATATGCCTTATAAGTGGCAATGTTATGATTGGAGACAATAATGCAATTTAACATCTGAACCAATGGCCAATAATACAGAATGCCAGTCCGCAGTCGGGCAGCAGTCATAGCCGCATTCTTCCGCATAGCATTCTGTTTTAATTTAGATGTATGATAACTACAACAAAAAACTGGAACAGAGTACATTAGCCCACTTCTCAAAAATGCGTTGTAAAAGAAAACAGAGATAGCTTCTTTTCCATATTCATGTTGTACTTAATTGCAGGAGGATGTTTAGCTGGTGTGTCAAGGCAGCGTTAGACAAGGCCACCACACAGAACTGTGTATAATCCTATAATCCATATCTTGGTTTTCAAATTTGCAGCCATTCCACGCAACCATTCTGTGGATGTAATGATAATTGGAATATGAAATTTTTCATTGACAGTATTTCAAGTGCATCTCTAGTAATAGTTACATATTTTACAGTCTTCGCAGTTTCTTATGGAAAAAAATGTAAAATGCAGCATCTGCGGCCGTATATAAGACTAAGAGCAATATTCTGACGTTTTTATTGCAAAGCCCATGAAAGATGTCGTAACTCAAGAAGCATAATAAATTTAATGTGCTTTGATTTTTCTATATTCTTTGTAATGCGGAACAGGCCTGAGGTCTCCCTCAGACTTAGGGCCAGGGTTTTATATGATGCTGTCCACTGGGTTTGACATATCAATCTCAACATTTAGTGTGCCTGTTGGCTGCATGACTGGGTTTTACATGCACATACAACATACTCCCTCACACAGGCTTGCACAGATCTGCTCATACCCACACAGTGGCCTCTTCCCACAACATGAGCGAAAATAACATCTAAACAAGATTGCTCCCGATATGAAAGAGCAAAACTAACCTCTTTGCTGCTTTACAAACCCGAGACAATATTAGATGAGTCATGACTATCTAGTCCAGCTAAGAAGTGTGAGGGTGCTGTGGCCCCGCCGTGAACCAGCAGTGTGCAGCTCTCAGCCCTGCCAGGCGTGTGTCTCCGCCTGGGCTTTGAGTTATTGCTGCCGGGGTCTGAGGCCCATTCATCAGGCCTTCATTAAAACCCAAATCGCTTTTTCACTCACAGCCTCCTCTCCGCCGGCCCAACAAGTGCCACATCCTGCCTGCTCAATTTATGGGTAGGGCCTGTTGTTAAGAGCAGTTCAGTTCTATGAGTTCGCAGCCCCCTGCTCTTAGATTAGAATAAGCTGCTCTAAAGAGTGCATTACCCTCCTGGGAACCTCATTGGAGGGAATGGCTTTTCATTTGGTCTGCAGCAGAGCGAGGAGAACTCACCTGTCTGAGGTGAGGGTGAGAGGTGGGGGTGTGTGGGGTATGTGTGGGGGGGGGTTACATAGAGAGTGAGAGAGACATGGGTCTGTTGAAAGGAACTCTCCAATGGCCTTTTCCTGTTCCTTTTTTGTTGGTGCTATCTCGCCGCTCTGTGTTATTCAAACTACACAATGGGGTACAAAGCTGCCGGCTGCCGGTCCCCCTCCATCCCTCCGTCCCTCCGCCCCTTTGTCCACCCCCCCCGTATTGTAAGTCATTTAAACCAGTGTCGGCAGAGTGGAGCTGAGGCAGGTGGAACTGGAATGTTCACAGGCCCCCGACCATTCTCTGCTCGCAGGAAATTAGTTCTCCATTGTGCCTCCGCTGCGGCAGCTTAACTGAACTCGGCACAACGTAAAGGCCAATATCTCAACAAAATTACCAGTATAGCAGCTCAGGAGCTCTTTCATGTTCTCCCCCATTCTCAGTCTCTTTATCACAGTTTTTCACTTTTTCATTCTTTCTCTCTCTCTCTCTCGCTCTCGCCTCTACGAAGTCTATTCTAGTCCATTAAGTTAACAGAGTTGTTTGAAAGTCTTAAGTCATTTATTTCTCCATTATGGCAACACAACAGGTAATCATCTTGACTGAAGTGAGTGCTGTAAGTGAGAATGTAGACCAGTCAATGCGCGTTATAAGTTAATTCCATTGATAATGTGGAACAGTTAGTTTAGTATTGATTCCTAGAGCAAAACATATTTCACAGCCAATCGATTCTTTATGGCTATTGCTCACTGGATAGACCTGTTGCTGTGATGTGGGTCAGTTGGTCAAACAAGCCACAGACTCAGACTTCAGTTTGTTTGGTTTCTTTTGGTTTCCCATCTAATTCCTTGTAATGCTTCAGCCGATGAAGTGTGCATGCATGTGCGCAGGCATGCGGGATGTAACAAGAAAATTGTAGGTAGCAAAGCAAGTCCAATGTTTCCAACTGAAGTTTCCATAGTTTTGATGCACTTGCCCCTGTTTTAACTCAGCAGCTCCAGTGCCAGTGGCTGTATTTCTCCAGAACATGCTCATTACATTTACTGTGACATGTGACCTTTTCCTCTGGTAAATGTAACACAGACCACAGGGGGGGACAGGGAAAACAGGATTGCACGTTGTGCACCAGTGAGAAACTGAGAGAAATGAGAAGAAAGTGCCAGTATTGTTTTTCTTTCCCTGGAATTGGAATTTATCACCAGCCAAAATACGCACTTGCACAAGCACAGAGAAAACACTTTGACTTTTACCGCCACACATGCATTCACACAGACACGCATGTATACATGTGTGCACGCGTACACACGACCACATACACACACACAAACACAGGCAGACACACACACACTCCTCCACCCCTCCCCACATCCTGAGGGGAGAGGTCAAGTTAAGTGCTGTGTGGGGCAGTAGGCCTGTTTTTCCTCTTGGCTGGCACCCTGCCCACGTCAACAGCCCCTCTCTTCAAAAGCCACTAACGCAGGCCTCGGCGCGGACAACGCTCTGACAATGAGTTACTATCTGCCAGCCAGGGCCCCTCTGCGACTGCTGGTCCCACTGAAAAACAGATCCGTGCTGAGAGCAAAGGTTAATCTAGCAGTGAGGCTCCACTGGCGACTGCCTCCGCGGCCATGTGTGACTGAGAATAGGCCGGGAGGAATTAACACCACTGCCTCGGGGAGTGTTGACAGAGGTGTGTGTGTGTCTCTGTCTGCGTCTGATTGTCTGAGTGTGTGTGTGTGTTGGGGAGGGAAGGTGACAAAGGGGCAGATGAGGAGGTTTGAGGAGGAGGTTTTGTGTTCACAATCCATTATCTTCAGGGAGGAATCACGCAGGATAAAGGTTGCTTCTTGCCATTTCAAAGATGTAAGACAAATACCAGCGGACCGTGTAAACATTGCAGTGAGAGTGAGAGTATGCATGCTGTCTCCCTTTTGCCCATTGTATCAATCTCTCTGTCAGCCTGTCTCTCTCTATTTTCTTTTACCTCCCTCTCCTCAACCAATGCAAGACAAACACCGCAGAAAAACACAATCCAACCAACAAGGCTATAGCCGGCTGACAGTAACTTAAGAGGACATAACCCTGTTAGTGTGTGTGTGTTTGTATATAGTTATGTGTGTCTGTGTTCGGCTGAGTCAGGGAAGGTCAGCTCGGTTCAAGGCCTCCTAAGGAGAGAGTATTTAAACGGGGCTCCCCACCACTGGGCCAGCCGTCTGTTTCTAGTCCAAACAGCTCTGCTGGCTAAGCCTCTGTTGCCACATCAGACCTTCCTGTCGCTCAGTAACACGCTAACTGTTAAAAGCTAACCACTGTTAGTGTGTGCTAGCTCCCATGAGAATTAACTTAACTGGCAGGACTTTTTTATTTTTTCCTAAATGGCCTTAGAGGCAATAGTTGACATTTTCTTTCACTCCCATTATTGCAGGTGTCAACTGGAGTATGTTGTTGTGAGGTGATAGTTATAGTTGGAGGCAGATTTCAAGTCAAATTCCTCACTAGGGATTTTCTAGATTAGCATATTTGTTGTGGCAATAAGCCATGCATCGGTACTTGGGATATTTCCCAGGATTTGTGGCTTATAAGTGACTCAGAAGAAATACCCCAATTTTGTGGATTTCTCCAGATTATCTATGTGCACCCTGAGTGAAAATTGAGGGATAAATAAGAGAAAAGCGAAAGAAAAAGAAGGCGTCAAGGCGTGCTGGAGCTGGCTCATCACAGTCAATTAGCTATGTGAGACATCTCCTGCGGATAATGCCTCTTCTGTCATCACCCCGCGTGTGTGTGTATGCGCAAGCGCGCGTCTGTGTGTGTACACGGTTGCATGTGAGTGTCTGTGGGTATGTGTGTGTGGGAGCCTGTGCGCCTCACACCTGCCAAAATACCTTCATATAGCCCTCCTTCAGAGATGGGGCAGACTGGAGTGCTTGTTTTCCCACTCACAGTGGGTGTGCATTTCTTTATCTCCTTTGCCTGTCGTGTTGACTGATGGGTAATATGCTAAATGGGGCCTGTGTTTACCTCACCTGTGCCACCGGCAGGCCTCAGTGTGTGCTGGGCCGTGACAGGGAGCACTAATAATGCTTTAACTGCTCTGTCAAACTTCAATCACATTGACACAAGCTCTGGTGTAGCACACTGTCTTGTTGCGGAGGCACTGTCACTGGACAGATGTAAGTGAATTGTGTCCTAGTAGTTACATGGCAAATGTTGACTACAAGCTGCAGGTCAGGTAAATGGACTGTGCTGTGCAGTACCAGCACAAGTGCAGTTGTGCCTGCGTGTGTGTTTATCTGTGTTCATGCGTAACCACAGTAGGAATGTGCGTATGTGTTTGCATATGTGCGTGTGTGTGTGTGTGTCTGAGTAGCTTTTTCCCTTTAATGTGTGTGTATCAATTCCAGGGTTAGTGGAGCAGTGAGGCCTTGCGGTGAGTCTCTCTCCAGGAGTGTGTGATTTACGAGCCTGGTGTGAGCGCTACTCCCATCCTCCTGCATAATGTCCCCATTAGAGACAGCAGACACTGTGGCTCTGTTCATCATTTAGCCCCAGCCACCAGCACACCTGGGGAGAGAGAGAGAGGGGGGGGGGGATGGAGACAGGAGCAAGAGACAAAGAAAGAAAGAGGAGATGGCACAGTGCATTATCTCCATCAATTATGCCCCCATCTGCCTTTACAGGGGCCATGTACATGTACAACCGCACCTGTGTACAGCAGCGCGGGGAAAAGGAGGAGGGAAAAGAGAGCGATAAGAGGGTTGTGAGAGCAAGGGGAAAAAAAAACAGCACTTTGCCACATAACTTACCCCTAGCCACGGCCACCGCATGTTTTGCCATAAAGATAGAGAGAGTTGCCTGGCTCCCTCCCTCCATCTCCTCTGCCTCGACTGGCTGCTTCTCTACCTGTGTTCTTTGTCTACCCATGTTCTCTACCTGTGTTTGTTTTGGTCTGTCAGCCTCATTATGTGGAGCGAGCTGTCAGGGGACACACAGGCTAACAACACCCTTGGGAGGAGAAAAGAGGAGTGCTGTAGTGTGAAAACTATCTGGGAGTCATTCCAACGCCCATTCACATTAATAACTCCGCAATCACAGATAACAAACACTTTGTGTAGTGACAGGCATATTTGCTCAAGAAACACTTAAGCCTCAGCATTATATGAAATGTTCTGTACTGTGTGTATGCTACATGCAATACTGGCAAACATTTGGAATACTGCCAAAAAACATTAATGTGTTTGCTACAGTCCATTAGTGCTGAAACCATTAGTCGATTAATCAATTAGTCGATCAGCAGAAAATTTATCAATTATAATTTTTATAATCGATTCATCGTTTTAGTCATTTTTCAAGTAAAAATACCAAACATTTGCTGGTTACAGCTTCACAAATGCTAAGATTTGCAACTTTTCTCTGCTTCATATCATTACTGTATAAAATTAATAATTTGGATGTTTTTAGCTGCTGGTCATTGTCATTATTTTTTATATTTTATAGACTAAATGATTAATCGATTAATCGATAAGGAAAATAATCATTAGTTACAGCTCTACAATCCATGTTGCATGCTTTGTTGTATTTATATGCTGAGCTGTATGACCAAAGGTATGCTGTATTCTTTCATATATACAAGAAATATACAAGAGCAAGAACAGGAACACTTCTATGCGTGGCTTCTCGTATACCGCCTGCTGTCCCTCCTTGTATTTTACATCAGAGCGGTCAATACAGAGTGTGTCTCCTGTTGACCCCCTGGGCTGGGCGTTAATTTTGGGAGATGACACACAGCCTTTCTGCTACAGTTAACTTTTGTAATGAAGCCTCCCCAGGCTCTTTCTGTCCGTCTGACTCTGCCTTAACCTGCCTCGGCTCTTCCAGGCCACTGCAAAGACTAGCAGCCAGGTCGATGGCAGAGATGAGTCAAACACCTGCAGTCATCTGTGCTTCTGTGGATCAATACAGGTGCTTGCTCGTGTATGCAGCTTTTGTCCATGTTCCAATACATGGATTGGATGAGGACACAAAGTGATGTTGGTAATAGAGGAAAAAACACATTCATGTACACACACATGCACACACACACACTCAAGCATGCATGGACACACGCATGCACGCAATACAAACAAGTTGGCAAGTCACTAAGAAGTATACAAAACTGACTTTCATTTGCTTAACTATGATTGTCTTAACTTCCAGGCACACATTATAAAGTCCACCCTAGCACTCCAACAACAAACGCTAAGTATTATATACACTCTCCTACACACACACATAACACACCCGAAGGTGCACTCACTCCCTCCGACACAAACACTGCTGCCACTTGATCTAAAATAGGTCCTGGAGGGGTGCTGTTCTCTCCAAACACCTGCAAACCACTTGCCTACTCCATCAGAGCTATTTACACTACCAGCAGATACTCACACCCACACACACCCACCAGTGGACAGACACCTGCATCTATTCTAGCCCAGCGCTGTACAACTGGAGAAATAATTTAACAGCTTTGAACGGCTTTTACAGCTGTGTAAGGTGTTGGTGTTTTCTGTATCTGTGTGTGCGTGAGTGCGAGCACGAGTGAGTGTGTGTGTGGGTGTGTGTGCATGCGCGCACGTGTGTGCGAGCAGCGAGCGAGTGTTTGCTGCGACTGCTCCTTACGTGTGAAGTAAAGAAACAGCTTGAAGCGGGTCGGTGGCACTACATATTTAACGAGGCGTCTCAGCTCTTTAGCTGCTCCGTTGTAACACAGCGAGCAGAGTGTCGCACTTTTACTCCTGGAGCAGAGCTCACATCACACCAGCAAACAGCCTCATCTGGCGGGGCTGCGGAGTAAAGCGCTGCCTGGAAGCTCTCTGCTTTCCTCTGGCAGGCAGACCTTTAACTGAGAGGCTAACCACAGGCTGTCTTACCACATCCAGAAGCTCTTCCTCTGATCCAACCATGTCACCCTTTTTCTCTCAGCTACATTCGCAATCGACTTGAAGGTTCTGCCACGGAGGATCGGAAATGGCAGGATAGAAAAAATAAAAAATGGTATGGATGTTGGTGGATATTGCCTAAAAGCAGACAGCTAGTACTGGCATAGCTACAGTTGAGAGAGCCGTGGGGGCCAAGTGGGGAGGCGGATATTTGGGTCCCCCACTGGTGTCACTGGACAGCTGTGACATTTGGGCTGCGTTCTGGGCCAAAGCTCAAGCACCCGGGCCCCCTGGATGCATTGATAGGCAGCCAAATCAGATGAGTTCAGTTACATAGTGTGTGTGTGTGCATGTGTCTGTGTGTGTGTGTGTCTGTGTGTGTGGCACCATATCACTCAAAACATCCCCCACACCCTCCCGGCGGCAATGCAGACTAAATGTAATGTGTGTGAAATGACATTTGTTCTCCCAGTAGAGTTCCATGTTTCACTGAGCCATGGTTTTGCATCCAGAATGGCTCAGAGAAAAAAGAGGACAGAATGAGAGAGAGAGAGAGAGGGATACAGAGAATGAGAAATGATGAAAAAAAAGGTGAGGGGAGTTTGATGGTGGGAAGACAAAAAGAAAGCAACATCAAATGGGAGCACATCAAACAAAAACCCCTCCCGAGGACTTAGAGAATCACCCTCTTTTCCTTTACCTGTCTCCAGTCCCTAACTCTTAGGAGGCACTGACAAGCCTGGAGAGGGTTCTGTTGTGTTTTCCACTGTGAGGTGAGAGACTTCCAGACAGATATACTCTAGAAGGTCCGGTCTCACTCTCGCTCCCCAGAGATTAAAATTATCTTTCTTTCCCTCTCTCCTTCTCCTTCTCCCTCTCTCTCTCGTTATGGATTCTCATTGGAGAATCTCGCTCGCCGCTGTCAGCCTCATGCTATAAGGTCAAGATCCTCTGCTGAAAGTTTTTCTTTTAGCCTCAGGACTATTTTCTATCTCCTATTCCCCTGCCGCTGAATGCAGACTGCAGCAAAGCCCCCAAGGAAAACCGAAGCCCATCTCTAAAAATATATAGACTTCCCTAGGCATGTGAGCACACTGCGAGAGTGGGAATTTAGTGTTTGCTTTTAATGGAAAGCGTTGTCTTTGCTTGGAGGCATAGGAGAGGCCATTGGCATTTTTTATCTACTGGAGATAGATAACAGGGAAGGAAGGGGAGAATGGGAGTTAATCTCAACGTGAGAATGTCTGTGGTCACCGGTGGTTTAGCGGGGCTCTGGGGACGTGATACTGGTGTGTGTGTGTGTTTGTTTGCGTGTGACCGCTATGAGTGACGATGTGTGTGTGCGTGCGTGCGTGCGTGTGTGTGTTGTAGAGCTGCACTAACGAGATCCCTGAAGAACACCTCGCTCACGGCTAAGGGAGTGAGATCACACCATGCTCTTCCTCTCATTCACACCGGCTTAGCCAACACTGTCCCCGCGGTGGAGAGCGTGCGCCTGGGGAACACCAAGCTGAGGCAGCAATTACCTGCATCTCACTACGTTGGTCAAGGGAGAACACAGCTAAATTGAATAAGGCATTCCCTATCGCACGTCGACGCGCACGCATTCACACGCGTGCAAGCGCCTAGGCCGGGGCACGCGCACACACACACACACACACACACACACACACACACAAAACAATCAGTGATCCATCCCAGTGGCGTCCTCTCCAGATAGGGTACGGTAACCACTGCTCACCGGCGAGACTCCCTCTCGGTGAGAAAAAGAAGCGTGTCGTCTGATTGACTCACTCACACCTCCATATGACTGTTAAATCGTCTTATATGCACAGTCAATTCAGGCTTAGTGCCTCCGCCGAGCCCCACGGGCCCGGGTGATAATTTGACTTTTATTGAAATTCAGCTCCAGTGGGTTCAAGGTGGTTGAAGGTCGTTCTTTTACTGCCGCAGATGAGACGGAGGGAGAGCGCGGCGTCGAAACCCTCAAGGCTCCTCTCTCTCTCTCTCTCTCTTTCTCTCGCTCTCTCTCTCTCTCTCGCGCTCTCTCCTGCTTTCTCCCCTCTGTCTCCCTCTCTGCCAGTGGGGGAATTATACAAGAGGCACAAGTCAATTTTGTGGTGCATCCAAACATGGTTAACAACAGCGTTTAATGAGATTGGATATAGCTAGCTGCTGTTTGCCTCCCCCCTCCAACACAGTCTTTTTTATTGCTTTCAATGGTACACTGCCCGTGTGCTTTATTCTTGGGGAGAAACTAGCAGTGACAGAAGTGACTCTGTATTAAGTTTTGCTTTTCAGGATTAAAGGACAGGCTTTTTTTCTGTATTCATTTTCTTGTTATTCATGTATTCTTTTTAAGGCAGGGCTTCTCACACTTGGGTGTAAAATCTCCAGCCTGTCTCGGCCCCCCATTTCTCTCTCTCTCTCTCTCTCTGTATCTCTCTCTCTCTCTTTGCTCTGATAAATGCCACCCAAGGTTTTGAGTCAGACTCTGAGGCTGTGCCAGCTGAGGTGATAGGAGGAGCAGCTGGGCTCTGGTGTGTTGGTGTGCGTCATGTGTGCATATGAATACTGTGTCTCAGGGTGTCTGCGTACACTTGTGCATGTGAGTGTATGTATGCGACTGTGTGTGTGTGTGTGTGTGTTTGCTTGTGTGTGTGCGCACAGCATGTCCATGAATTGCTTTCTGCTCTTATCCGTCCTTTACGCCTTAATTTCTTTCTGCTGTCAGTGAGATGTCTGATGCCCAGTTTATGGCAGCAACAGTTTTGTTCTCCGTCTTGTGTTCCTGTTTGTCTGTTCACAAATGTTGCATGTGCTGCGAGGAGACAGAGTGTGTGCCTCGGTACATTCAGGCAGCAGAAATGGGGTCATGTGGTTTCTGAGAAATGATGTGACTCTTGTGTTCAGCTAAGGTTAGATCCATTCCTGGATAAGATGACACAGGGCATTGCCACATGACGCCCTCTCCATCGCACTGTCTCTCCGATTTACTCCCTCCATATCTGATTCAGTATCCCTCTTCACATGAACTGCTCTCTCTCTCTCCCTCTCTCTCTCTCTTTCTCTCTCGCTGCCCTCCATGCGGGTATGGGATGGTTATCTCAGTTCAAGGCTTTGACAGTGTGACAGGAAAGGACAGTCAGTTCTGTCTATCTCTTTGCTCCCCTAACCCCCAGTCGCTATAAAATGCAACCAGGCGAGTCACACCGAGATGCCATCTGAGACACTTGTACACTGTACACATATCTGACATTGCCCATTTGACATTACCAATCCCTCTATTGCAGTCTCCTTTTTTTACTTGTTTTTTTTGGCTTTTTTTTTCTCTCACAGTCCCACAGCCTGCACACACACACACACACACACACATGCACGCACGCACACACAGGACTGCACTAATGACAATTCTTACTGTCTTAATCAGAGTGAAGGACTGTGGTAGGGGTAATTGAGATGACATCATTGTGTTCATTCAGCGCTATTTCCTGGTCTGCTTGTGGAACAAAGATGCTTTAACTCACCCCAGATAGCCCATTAGCTACAGCTCACTGCTAAATGTCAGCCTTGCACAATCCCACTGCAGGACCTGGATTTGGTTCTTCTCTGTCAGTCTGCTTGCGTAGCTGAAGTGATGACAGGGCCAAGTGAGGGCAAACGTCGGACCTTCATTTGTGAAGTTGAGAAATGTCAAAGCTCTAGCGAATAGACCTTCATTGTAAAGACACGTTCCTTATGGAAACGGCTAGATTACATTTCATGTAGGCTCTCCAACATAAACATGGAGTTCGGTCAGGTATTCAGAATTCAGAGCTTCATTTTCCCATTCTGCCCTTTGGAAGCTGAACATTTCCACAATAGTTTCTTGGCATGGTTGTTGCTGTAAAGTGATACTCCTCGGGCCCTCATGGTTCACGTCAACTAATTCCATATACTTCTAAAAGGGGTATTGATCAAACAAATATTTTTTTCATGTCAAATTACTGCTTTTTGTTAGAAAGACAGGAGAGGGTTAGGGGCAGGAGTCAGAAAGAGAAT
>NW_027278904.1:165000-170000 GCF_046629955.1 Centroberyx affinis
GAGGCTGTAGGCCTTTGGTTTGGACCTTGGTTTTGGATCGGCTGGGGGCTTCTGGGTTTTGACTAGAACCGGGGCTTGAGCAATGCAATAACTGGCAGTGCGCCTGCTTGAATAGGCCATACACAATGAGCCAACCAACAGCCATTCTATGATTTAGAGTAACTAATATTCTACAATGTAGTCACATTACATCCTTTGGCCTTGCGGCTCTTTGAATCCATTTATGGCTGGACACCCTGACATCTACAAGCTATTGTTTTCCAATAGATTTATGAGCTATGGTTACGTAGTCAACATTTAGCTCTATGTTTATCATTTTCCCACAGACTGAACTGCTAGTGAACCTGCTGCGTCTAATTTATTGGCGCTCGCAGGTGGAGCTGACACAGCAGAATACGAATGCAGGGGAAAACACTCCGGGCTATCCTCCAAACATCAGGGACTACAGCTAGCTGGTGTCTTTCGTCTTCTTCTGAAGGACTACAAAAAAGTGAATGGAGAGCAAATGGGGGTGTGGTCAGACCTAATTGCCATCTGAATCAGGGGAGCCAACCGGAAAAAAAGGGGACTAATTGTTTTTATGGGGGTTTTATGGTCTAAGCTGAGGAGTAGTCTAAGCGTGAAACTACTGGGGCCCACAGACAGTAAAGAGAGTTGAATGGAGGAAAATTACAGTGTCCCAACTGCTTCAGATCGGTGGAAGTAAATTAAGTTGGAGGCAAATTTGTTTATCCAAGCAAATTATCCTACGCATGAGTTTGGGGAAATGTGTATGAAACAGTGACCTGATCATATCCAAAAACCACAAGCCACGAATCAAATGAAGTGTTTGATCCCAAAACGCAATAATATCCATGTTGGAAAAATGTTGCTGCCTGAAATGCATCAGTCAATATTTCCAAAACATAGATGATTAGGTCCTCAAAAACATAATTGTTTTTTAAGCATAGGTCATACGATGACTCATAACTTGAGTGGTAACACATGATTGCCATGCCAGCAATCATTCTGTAAGAGCTGGCCTTTTTTTTTAAAATGGTGGATATCTCATTTTGGAAGGAAGCTCTTCAAATCCACTTATGATTAAATGGATGAACGGTCCACATAACAGCTCATTTTGAAGAAAAACACACACACACACACACACACACACACACACACATGCACACACACACACAGGGGACATTTTCCAAATCCCCAGTGTCAGTGGACAGGTGTGTGAGCTGTGGCATGACGGCTGTTTGAGCCCCACCCCACTGCTAATAACCACTTAGCATACTCCATTTACTCATCTGCTACTCTGGTATTCTGCTAATGGTCGACATTAGGTCACATGACACGGCTCATCCACCCCTCCCATGGGCCTTTGACCTTTTTCCTCCCACCTTCACCGCCTTATGCCTCCCGCCCCCTTCCTTCCCCTTAGAAAGGGAATGGGAAATGGCCTTCCCCGGTGCCTATGCGATTTGACTAAAGCTTCTGTGATTTCCCCTGAGAAAGGGTTGGCAGTCCCCACGATGCGGGCTGGCGCTTAGGGCTGTTTCATACTCCTATCTCCCCGGCTGACAGCAGTTGTACAGGCAGGCAGGCAGGCGGACTATAGCCGGCTGGCTGTGGAAACTAGACGAGGCAAGGCTGATCTTAGGGAAATTGAAATACTCTGATGGAAGCCGGGTGTGAACAAGGCTGTCACTGTAGGCGAACACGGAAAATTGCTCTCCGAGTTGGCTGGTGAATGTGCGTCTTTGTGTGTGCGTGTATGTGTGTGCATGTGTGTGCGTATGGGTCTTCATGTGTGTATGTGTGAGTGTGTGTGTGTGTGTGTGTGTGTGTGTGTAGTTGAATTACCTGGGCTAATTGGTTCCGTGTCTGAGGACAGTTTCTCTCAGGAAGTGGAGATTGAGAATGAAAGGCCTCTTTCCTTCCTACCGGTGGCCTGTCACTCATCCTCAGTGTACTTGTTTTTTACCAACACCACTTGAACAGCAGATGACAGGCTTCGAGTGCTCCATCATTTGGAATTATTTCTAAATCACTGCAAGTTCAGTGAGATTCCAAGTAAAGCAACAGCTGCGGGTGTGTGTCTCTGTGGAGGGGTAGGTGAGGGGAGGGCGATGCGGGCTAGAACCTATACTTGAAGGAGAACAGCGTCTGCTGGTTTTGTCTTTGCATTTAATCAGAGTGTGATTTCTCCCTTATCAACAACATGTGTGGGTTTTTCTAGCCAACCGTTGGCTGTGATAGTGGATAACGTCCAAGCCAAGGACACAACAACCACAGTTCTCCAGAAGATTCACGTACTCCATGCTTATCTAGTGGAGATCATCACCCAGACACCATTTACTCTTCTCTCCCCCGCAGCTTTTATCTGTTTGGGCACAACAAACACAATTGAGGGCATGTTGTGGCAGGGGACATCAAAGAAAGTGAAGTATGTCCCGGTTCGCTCTCAATAAGATGGAGGGTAGGGGCCGGAGAATAAACTGTCTGTTACAGGGGAAATTATGAATCTATCATTACACCGCTGAGGAGGCCAGCATGTCACCTAGCTCATCAATCTATAAATCTGTGTGTGTGTGAGAGAGAGAGAGAGAGAGAGAGAGAGAGAGAGAGAGAGAATGACAGGGTAGAGAGAGAGAGAGAGAGAGAGAGAAAGAGAGAGGGAAGAGAGGCCATTGGTTCATGGCAACTGCCGCACTTCTCTCTCACCTGGAGCTATATCAGATTTCTCCCAATGTGCCAACAAGGCAGATATTAATCAAAACAGGCCTGAAAAACTCCTTGGGTGAGCTGCCAAGCCTATTTGTCTACGGTGTGTCATAGAGCATTAGCAGGGAGAGAGAGAGAGAGAGGGGGGGGGGGGGTAGAAGAGAGAGCGGGAACAGAAAGAGCGAAGTAGAGGTGTCATCTTTGTGTTCTTTGTTCTTTCTTAGATATGGGGCCAGATATGACACCTTGTGGATTACAGTAAAGTCCAAAGAGAGATGGGTGATGGACAGATAGAAGAGCTAAATATATTTTTCAAATTCAGCTATTCTCTCACTTGCTCTCACCTATCACAGCGGTATTCCAACGCTTAACTTCTGTTATTATAAAATTTTTGTTCAGATCATTTGTGCAGATGTTGAGAAAATCACAGTGAAAAGAAGACATGTCATTAGCCTCATTAGATCTCAGCTTATAACACATATTTCCGCTATTCCTCCTTTTATAAGTTTTCTCTAAATGTGGATTGAGAACCGCTGGCACATAAAGTACTGGGGACCCGACTGCCATGATGGGTTTCTGGGGATGAGTTTCACTACTGAGAGTAAACAAACTGGAATGGCCGCGGCTTGACTAGGCTAGCCTTTGGAGAGCTCCCCCCACACTTGTGAGGCAGCTTTCTCTGGGTAAACAATGTGACAAAGCTCGGCACTCACACACAGCCACACGCACACACGCGCACACACACACACACACACACACACACACACACACACACACACACACACACACAAACAGAAGTATGCACTCATTTTCACTCAACATGTACACATGCACACATGAACACACACACAAAGGCAGGACACACATGGTTTCATGCACACACACACGCGTGCACACACCCACTCACACACACACACCCACTCACACACACGTATAGAACAGCACACACAGAAAACAATACAAAGCACAGCATTCAACAGCAGGACAGAGGCGCTCAAACATTCTTTCCAGCAAAGTGCCAGGGCTTTGTTCCCATGTCTCTTGTCTTAAGAGAAGTCTAGCAGCGATGGATGAAAAGCTGTGAAGGATTCATCTCCTTTCTGTTCATTCATGATAGTGTCAAGTGCTCATTGGAGAGAAACACTGGGCCTTCAATGCAGCTCAACTCTGCAGAATGATACTCCAAATAGCTTTTTTTGAGGCTAACCACTCTTTCTCTCTCCCTCCTCCCTATTTTTTTTTTCCTCTGCAGAGACCGTGATGGACACGCGGGTGGCCACAGCTGAATTGGGCTGGACAGCATATCCTAACTCTGGGGTGAGTCGTTCTTTGCCAACACACACAGAAGATACAGTGTAAAACAAACACAAACAAACAAAAAAGAAAGTACAGCAGTACTCAATTACAGCAAGTGCAGTAAAACTCAGTGGTTCAGAACTTTCTACTTTGTTGTCAAAGTTCTCTCTGTTGGGAGGTAGATAGGCTGGTTGGTAGGTAAGTAACCATGAAATAAGGTGGACAGACAGATCTACCATCACACAGACAGACAGACACACAGACACACAGGCAAGCAGGTAGACAGGACGAGTGAACAGTCTTAGTAGTGGCCCGTGTAGCTCCTATTATGGGTATTATTTTCTCTCCGTCCGTGTTCATAATGACTTAATGATATAATGGGTCCACGTAAGCCCCAGAACGGAGTACCTAAGTCCCTGTAAATGGATGCTAGGGGGATACCATGGACATAATGATACTGTAATGATACATTTATGCAGGGAAGTGGAGGTATTAGGATGAAACGGGCAAGGAGGAGCAGAGAGGATGGAAACGCTCCGGGCTTTTTCAGATTTTAAGGGAACTATTTTAGACTTTCAGGTAGTTTCATGCACATGAAAGGGGTGGAAGAAAGTGCCAAGTCATCAGAATGGGAACATGGTTCTTCTTTGTTTTGCTAAGGTTAGAATCCTAATGTCAGGAGTATGATTGTCCTATTACACTAACGGACTTGAAGTGAACTTAATTCTTAGACCTTTTTTCTCAGTGCTGTAAATCAACGAAAAGCTCAACAGCCCGTTGCTGATAGCATGAATCATGCAGCAGCTATGCAGGGCAGACAGTGGCTGTTCCTCACATGTTCTGGGTCTTTGGGTCTTTATGAGGCATTTTACACACAAGTAAAGGGGGCTTTTAATGCTCTGTAGAACAAGGCTTTGGCTCTATGCTGACACACTCTCAAATGGTTAACTGATGTTTTGTCTTCCTGAAGGAATACCAACTTCGAATAACGTGGA